>NC_024804.2:0-300000 GCF_000309985.2 Brassica rapa
TCTCAAATACCCCTTTAATCTCAAATACCCCTATTCTCAAATACCCCTATTCTCAAATACCCCTATTCTCAAATACCCCTTTAATCTCAAATACCCCTATTCTCAAATACCCCTATTCTCAAATATCCCTTTAATCTCAAATACCTCTAATCTCAAATACCTTTAATCTCAAATACCTCTAATCTCAAATACCCCTATTTTCAAATACCCCTAATCTCAAATACCCATATTCTCAAATACCCCTATTCTCAAATACCCCTATTCTCAAATACTCTTTAATCTCAAATACTCATATTCTCAAATACCCATTTAATCTTAAATACCCCTTTAATCTCAAATGCCCCTATTCCCTTTAATCTCAAATACTCTAATTCCCAAATACCCCCTATCCTCAAATACCCCTCTAATCTCAAATACCCCTTATTCTAATCTCAAATACCCTCTATTCTCAAATACTGTTTTTAATCTCAAATACCCCTTATCTCAAATACCCTTTAATCCAAAAATACCCCATTAATCTTAAATACCCCCTTAATCCCATATACCCCTTAATCCAATATATATATCCCTAATCTCAAATACCCTTTAATCTCAAATATCTTTTAATCCCAAATACCACTAATCTCAAAACCCCTTAATCTCAAATACACATTATTCTCAAATACCCTCTAATCTCTAATACCCTTTATCTCAAATATCCTTAATCCCAAATACCCATATTTTCATATACCACTTAATCTTAAATACCACTAAATCATATCCATATTTTCATATACCACTTAATCTTAAATACCACTTAATCATATCCATATTTTCATATACCACTTAATCACAAATACCCCTTAATCCTATAACACATGGATTTAAGGGTATAATATGGGACTAATTATGGGACTTATTAAACTAAAAAACGAACTTTGGGGTTTTTTAACGTAGTTTAAAACTCGTCTTGTTTTAAAATTTTATATTTCTCGGATACGAAAGTTTATGCAGCTTCTTAAAAGGCCTTAAGATTTTAAAAAGATAAGATTTAAAAAGGCTCGAAGGTTTTTCTAGTGACAACCTAAGTAAGAACAATACTCGTAGTATTGTTCCCTAAGTAATATATATGTATAATATTTCAAATTATACCAACCTGGATATGGAGTTAGCCGTACGAGTCTGATACTAGCCGTTGAATCGTTGAACTTTCTCGTTTCAAGCCCAAAGTAAATAGCGCCTAATAGTTTCCCTCAACTCCGTCACAAACTGTCTTGATTCATTTCTCTCATATTTCGCGATAATTCCTCGGCAACTGATCATCTCGACTGCAATTTACAAACAAAACCCCAAAACATTAAAGTAAATCGCAAAGCAAAAAACGATGAACACGAGTGTAACGACCGTAACCCTGGGTTTATAATTAAATATAGGGTTTTTGATTAGAATGGTTACTTATATCACAAGAAAAGAGGAATAAGGCACCTTATCATATTGATCACGTGCTCCATATCACCAACCCACACGAAACGTCAACAGCGTAGCATCGATGGCTCTCCGACAACATGGATCAACTACGGTGAAAAAGGGATCACGGCGGCGTAGATCGGTAACCGGTGGTGGTTGGTGGTGGCGAACGTCGCAAAGTTAAACGCTTTCCAATCTAAAGAAGATTGAAGATCACTACAAAAAGTAAATAATGAACGGTTAAGGAATCTTAAACCATACTAAAACAAAACAGCAAAGAGGATGAAGAAAGCAAACCGATCGTTCAATTTCACGCAAACCATGAACAGGACAAGAACAGAAGAAAAACAAATATACGATTTAGAGATTTACAATTTCTTTTCGGGGAGGAGCCGCGCCGGAAGGAGACTCGCCACGAAGAACCACCATCCCTAAGATTGCTCCGCGCGCCGTCGCGGAATCCGTCGAAGAAGAATCGGAAGAAGGAAACCTTTGCAAACTGACTATTTCAAGAATGTCGGCTTGTACAACTCATCGAAGAACTGTGGTTATCTCCCGAATATTCACCGAAAAAACCCTAAAACTAAAAGTAGTTTCTCTGCTTTTATTTATATGTATCGTCGTTATCTTCAAGAAGAACACGAATAGAATTTTAAAAAGAAAGCAGCAACGGATATATTTACAATCGGACGGCCTTGTATTATCCACGTGTCCGACGCACACCATTTAACTTCGTCCGCAAGGTTTTGTCTACCTAGCAGATTTAAGTGGGTTTCAAATGTAGGCCTAACAGAGTATAAAACTTGGCCCAATAAAACAAAAAATTAAAGAAAGAGGATTTATGTTTTGTTAGTCTAAAGTTATATATTGTGACGTATCTATACGTATCAACCTCTCCATAACCTTAGATTTTTATGCTTATTTGTTAATATTTTTATAATTTTATTTGTTTATTTGATTATTTTGTTTAATATTTATCTATCTGTTTTATATATAACGTATATTAAAAAGCATGTCCTTAAAAAGTTAAAACTATAAGATAAAATATACATTGAATAATGTTTATCTTTTGCTTTAGCGTGCATGACACCAAGAATTGTTTAAGATAAATATACATTGAATAATGTTCTAGATAATAACACAATGAAAACCATAATTCATTACGTTGACAATATCTAATAATCGTAACCTGTTTGACCAAAAGCATACTATACCTAATTTTAGCTAATTTTGTTTATTTGTCATATTCTTATTAGTTTTTAGATTAAATCATCATTTTATTAATTTAAATAATATAAATATTTTTATTTTTAATTAATTTATTAATATAAATAATATAAATATTTCGAAATTTCTAATTGGAATTATGATTATAATTATTTTAAGTTTCACAAAATTTTTAATAGTTTTTAGCTTAAATCATTAATTTATTAATTTAAATAACATTACTATTTCAAACTTTCTAATTGGAATTACAATTATAATTATTTAAAAAAAGCTAGGACCAATTCTTATTTTCATATGATATGATGTAAGATGTTTTAAACTCTATAGTTTCAATTTTCTCATTCATTCAAAGTTGTCTCAATTATAGTTTTTGACATCTATATTTATGTACTTTTGATATTTTGTTTTTTATAGTTGGAGTTCTATGTTTTTTCTTGAAATACTAGAATAAAATCGGTTTTGTTACATGGAATTTGGAATTATGAATTAGGTATTCTGAATTATTTCAATAGTTATTTCACGTGTATGTTTTATTACTGTTTAATCTATAAGAAAAATATGTTTTGATATTAAATTTAGAGAATTGTCTATGTAATTATATTATGAACATGTCTTTAATGGTTTAGTTTCTAAAACGGCTAAAAGTAAATATATTTTTAATGAATAATTAGATTTATTATTATATTATTAACCATAAATTAACTTTAATAATAAAAAGTTATTATTATCTATTGTTTCTTTTATTAAAGGTAAACTTATGAAATATTAAGATAAGTCGATGTATATATTGATCAAGTAAACCAATGAAATATTGTCATTATCTCAATTCGTTTTTTTTAATCTTCAAAATTATAATCGAAATTTAGTTTTTATTTACTTATTTTGTTCTTATTTGGATTTTGTGTGTTTTAATACTTTTTTGGTAAGTTAATTCATATTTATGGTTCAAAAATACAAAGTAGATTAAGAGAGACCAAAAGTTCATATTCTTACTTTACTTTATTGTGTGAAATATTTGATATGTAATTATGCTTTTTTCGCCTCACAGTTTTATAGCTTTCTTTTATGTTAAGAAGACGTAGATCAAAATAAAAATCGAAGAGAAGTAAAATGCTTGAATCCAATCGCAATCGCTTCTCTCTTACCACCTGGTATGTTGTCAGATTTCGTCTTTGTTTTCTCTCGTGGCTGACTGATGTGGGTTTGGTTTATCTTATTCTCGGCAGTCAGTTAATACAGGTTGCAATCTCTAAGGGGATGGTGCACGTGTAGACGTTAAAATGTTCATGGTTAAGGTTTTCACTTTAATGAAGGTATACTTCAGTTCTCAGTCTTTCTTCTTTTAAATCACTGCACGGCTCATCTTTTTGATTTGGGAAAGCTCTTTCAATGCGAACCAGAATTGGATGCTTTCCTTGAGTTTGATTCTCTGTTTGGGTTGAAAAACCTATCGACCCCAGGAAGAGTAGCACAACAATTGGGGAAAGGTATTTTTTTTATTTCAGTTTCAGTACCCTCTTTTACTTCTCTTCCTCCTCACTCATGTTCCGTCTCCTTTTATTAGAACAGGATTTGAAGGCCGCGGCCTTACCGCTCCTCAAAAGATTTGGTTCTGTCTTGCTTCCGTTGGTGGTCAGTACATACAACGAACCCAAGGCATCTATAAAGCTGCTTCTTTCCTTAGCCTTTTGTCATATCTTTATGCATGGACTTGTTCATCTTGTCTACGTATCCTGAAAAATCATACATTCCTGCCAGTAAACGTCTCATAACCATTGAACTCTGATGAAATGCTTCTAAGATTAAGCTATATTGGTTTCTAATTGCTAAGACCTTGACAGTGCATGTGGCTTTTGAGTTCAGAGTGTAGTTGTGAAACGAGAACCCATGTTGGGCTCAATTGATGAGGCTGTGAAGTTGCTTGTTAGTTGTTAGCAATGCACGTGTTGATCTATGGGTTAAATAGCGAAATGTCTTACTGTTCTCTGATGTCCCAAATAACCTGTCACTGTTAAGAGCTAGGTTTGTCTATAGGAGCCTGTCAGCTTCGACTACATGAATCGCCATATATTCTTAATTAGCAAAGCATATTGATCCATAGAGATACATTGTTTATAACAAGAAGACCATCATCTTCCGACAATGTTTTCTTTCACAAACAGAAATATATTTGGATTATCTTGCATGTTTTAGACCAAAAAAGCTTTGAAAAATGCCAAATCAGAAGCATTATTACGAGCAATAGATATTCAGCAACGTACAACACAAGCATTGCAATAAAATAGTAGGTTTTCTTGAAAAACATATAGTTGTATCAGCCATAGATTGAGTGAAACCATCAGCTAAGATTACAGAGGTGAAATTCTGGATCCATTGTCTAGAGGCTTACTGTAAATCATATATGATCAATTACGGAAACAATATTCATCATCTGAAAGTAGGGAATCAGGGGGTATTGGAAGTGATGTGGTCTGGAATAAACTATAATGTCATCATTTTGTTAGAAAGACAGAGCCAACATGAAGGTCCATTTTTATAAACTAACAGACTTAGACTACCATATAAGCTTCAAACATACAGATGAAAAATCTTAATAAATAAGTGATGTGCTTTTACATCGTTGAAAACAGAAAGAAAAAAAAACAAAGCAATAGTGAAAGTGTGATATACAAAGACGCTTTCATGGTGAATCAGCAAAGCGATAGTGAAAGAGTGATATACAAATATAGACTATTTCATGTTGAATCAGATACAAGAGTAATTTGAGCCCAACGACTACTGGATGTAGACTTTAACTTAATAGAAAGAGGGTAACAAGAAACTATTGCTAGATGGAAAAAAGATGTAAGTAATGATTATCATATGGCAACGATTGGATAAGAGAGATTAGCTCCGACTCAGAACAAACGAAAACCCTAAGCAATGCTCATCATATCGCATTCCGGAGAGAGAGAGTGAGCGACAACCGATGTTAGGCGGAGAGAGAGAAATCACCGATTTGAAGAAATTTCCTGCGTTTTTTCCACAGGCGAACTACTAGATTGGTGAAAGGTTAGTGATGTCAATGGTTGATATTTAGGAAATAACAAGTAGGCGATCATGTCTTTAAGATTCTCTATTTTTTTACCGTTAAAAGAGTATCTATACTATTATTTGCGAAGTAAATTTTCGCAACAAAGCTATCACGTTAAAAGTTAGCACGGTTAATATCGTTTATAACCTTAATGAATAAATTAAATAAATTAGATAAAATAAAAAACGAATTTAGTGTTTATTTGATTAGATAAGTGCTTACAATTAATAATAGTAAGAATTATCCAAAATTTAAAAATAAATTTAAAATAAAAAGATAATTCCTACATATATTGTGTTGTTATCTTACAAAAAACAGAAAATACATAATTAAATATTAAGTAAGATTATTAATTCTACGTAATTGAAAGAGAATATCAAGTGATCTCTAAGATTTATATATTATTTATTAATAATGAATATAGTGTACAAAAGTTTTTTAAAAATTTGTAATACATACGAATTTTCAATGAAAACATAAATAATAATTTTAAACTATTATTTACGAAGTAAATGTTCGCAACAAAACTCTCACGTTAAAAGTTAGCACGGTTAATATCTTTTTCGCAACGAAGTTCTCACGTTAAAAGTTAGCACGGTTAATTTAGTTTATACCCTTAATGAATAAATTAAATATATTAGATAAAATAAAAAACGAATTTAGTGTTTATTTGATTAGATAAGTGCTTACAATTAATAAAAATAAAAATTATCCATAATTTAAAAATATATTTAAAAGAAAAAGAAAATTCCTATATATATATTATGTTGTTATCTTAAAAAAAAACAGAAAATACATAATTAAATATTAAGTAAAATTATTAATCTATACTATTATTTGCGAAGTAAATTTTCGCAACGAAGCTCTCACGTTAAAAGTTAGCACGGTTAATATCTTTTTCGCAACAAAGCTCTCACGTTAAAAGTTAGCACGGTTAATTTCGTTTATATCTTTAATGAATAAATTAAATATATTAGATAAAATAAAAAAATGAATTTAGTGTTTATTTGATTAGATAAGTGCTTACAATTAATAAAAATAAAAATTATCCATAATTTAAAAATATATTAAAAGAAAAAGATAATTCCTATATATATTATGTTGTTATCTTTAAAAAAAAAACAGAAAATACATAATTAAATATTAAGTAAAATTATTAATTCTATATAATTGAAAGAGAATATCAAGTGATCTGTAAGATTTATATATTATTTATTAATAATGAATATAGTGTACAAAGGAATTTTAAAATTTTGTAATACATACGAATTTTCAATGAAAATATAAATAATAATTTAAAACTATTATTTGCGAAGTAAATTTTCATAACGAAACTCTCACGTTAAAAGTTAGCACGGTTAATATCTTTTATACCCTTAATGAATAAATTAAATAAATTAGATAAAATAAAATAAGGAATTTTATGTTTATTTGATTAGATAAGTGCTTACAATTAATAAAAATAGAAATTATCCATAATTTAAAAATATATTTAAAAGAAAAAGATAATTCATATATATATTGTGTTGTTATCCTTTTTTAAAAACAGAAAATACATAATTAAATATTAAGTAAAATTATGAATTTTATATAATTGAAAGAAAACATCAAGTGACCTCTAAGATTTTTATATTATTTATTAATAATGAATATAATGTACAAATAAATTTTAAAAATTTGTAATACATAAGAATTTTCAATTAAAACATAAATAATAATTTAAAATTATAATTATTTAATTAAAAATACATGTATTAATAAGTAACTATAAAATCTTTATGCCCGCATATGCGGGCGAGATATCTAGTTTTCAAAATTTGAACAAATAAGAAGTTAAAACGTGTATATATATGAAACGAAATCGAAAGAAATGGGCCTCCCTAATGAAATAGTCGTTTGTATGAACTATCATGGGACTTATGGCCTTATTTTAAAATGAGTAGGGAAGAGACCTTTCATAAATTAAAACTGGACCTCTTGGGCCTATGTTTGCAATTGGGGCAAGGTATTTTATTAATTTAGTTCACTACCCTCTTTTTACTTCTCTTCCTCCTCGCTCAGGTTCCGTCTCATTTTATTAGAAGAGTTACTATGTTTGGACCCTGCCAAAAATAAGGCCTTACTCATCAATGTTATTGTCCCACATCCACAGGTCCAAACGTCGCCCATTTAATGAAGTAAATGAAATATTTCTAGTTTTCCCTTCTACCTTCAGTGAATTCGAAGTATGAGTGAGCCCAACATCAAAGCCTGATAAATCCCTTTAGCTTTAGCTTTTCTTATTTCGAAAAAATAAAAAGTAGGAACCAGCATCTCCCATCATTTCTTTTCTTGGGTTCTCTTTCACCCGAAAATCCGTAGAGGGATTCGTACCAGAGGAGCGGACAATAAGAGAGAGGTAGGTTTCCAGAAATGAAGAAGGAAAACAGCTCTTTGATGTCGTTCTTACTGCTGCTCTCACTCTCATTTCTGGCTAGCTCCAAAAGTCACGGTACTTGGTTCCTGGCTTTTATCTCCTCATAACATATGCTAGCTAGACTCGGATTTGTCTTTCACCCTTAGGCCGGTTTTTTCTTGTCATAATCAAGATTGTAGGATAGATACCTAAATTAAATCCGTTAAAGAAGATATATATATATAGTAACTCTTGAGGATGGAGGATGAAGTGTTAGAATGGTTGCAGGAAACCCGGCTAGTGAAATGGTGAACGTCTTGAACCAGAATAGAACAGCCTGGAAACTTGGCAAACTACATGAGAGCCCTGGCCTTGGCTGCATAGCCCTCCAGTATGCTGAGCTCTGCGAGGGTGATTGCAATGTCAACAACAACACTTTGACCTGCGAACCCCCTGAAGACGACTTCACTCAGGTTTTTGCCCCCAACTGCGGTGTAGAACTTCCCACTTTTGGTACCATAACAGGCCACGTTCTCGGCTGCGGCACCCACTATGCGACGCCAGAAGCCTCCTTCTCAGACATTCTCTTCAGAGATAACAAATCCTTGTTGGTGCTCAGAAACA
Source organism: Brassica rapa (assembly GCF_000309985.2). Taxonomy (NCBI): domain Eukaryota; kingdom Viridiplantae; phylum Streptophyta; class Magnoliopsida; order Brassicales; family Brassicaceae; genus Brassica; species Brassica rapa. The sequence goes on from NC_024804.2 coordinate 8,766, forward strand.
GGTCGCACACTGAGGTTGGAGTGGGAATGGCTAGGTTGCATAAAGGTACCTACTTTTGGTGCATTCTGTTTAGTGATGGTGGGACAAACTCTTCCTTTTCTCTGGAAGCCAATGGCCGGGGAATCAAACAAAGAAAAGGCTGCTACAGCGGAAGTGCTTTTTCTTGTAGCAATGCACACATGATTTCTATGCGTCTTCTCAACAGCTTTCTGGGCATTCTTTTGTCTATTTATACACTAGCCATCACCGTGTAGTTTCTTTGACCCAAATAATGAAAGACAACCCTGTTGTAGCTGAAATGATATATTGGAAAACGTTTTTTATTTGTAACAAGTTTTAGATGGGATGAAAGTTTCAAGGATATATATGGAGTTTGCAAGCAGCAAGAGCGGAGTAGAGTTTCAGGGGATAAATAGATAGAAAGAGATACCGAGCATGATCATGCATGCAATCTGGGGTAATTTGAACTTGATAATGAGAAGGGTGTCGCATGCACTTTGCGTAGTTCATGCAGTCTTTGAGCTCATGGCGAGAGTAACGGTACGAAAACCCATATATCACCGCCCTCTTCCTGCCATGAGGGTGAGGAACATGTAGGTGCTCAGGGGTGGTGGCGGGAACATTTTTATTCTCAGAAAAAAAAATCAATCAGACCGATCAAGACTCAAGAGAACACGTGAGCAAGAGCAAGAGTCAATAAGGAAACGTCAAGGGCGAGATTTGCTCTCAAAGATCAACATTAACATATGGCTGTTCGTTTGGTTGCCGCAGGTACCGGCGGCAGCGGCAGCGTCAACATTCTGCGTCAACTCTTCAGGAAGCTGCGTCTGACGCCGCGTCCGAACGCCGCGTCCTAACGCCGCGTCCTGCGATTGACGCCGATAAAACCTGCGGTCGCGATATAGTACGCGGCAGCGTCTGCGAAACGAACAACAACTGTCCTCATTAACGCTGCCGCCGCCGCTGACGCCGAAACCTGCGGCAACCAAACGAACAGGGCTATAGCGTAATATAAGTCCATCACTAATAATCTTCCTTAAAAGTAACATGTAGGTGAGTCAAAATAATGTTTACAAACACTGCCCACTTGAGAATGATTATTTATAACAGCATGCAAAACACAAAACACCACTTCTAAGAGGCAAATGAAATAAGAGGAAACACAAGACGACTCATTTATTTTCTTGGACATCATAAGCATTTGAGGATTATACTGTGCTGGTGCGCTCAGGAGAACAATGACCGTGTCTTATTGCGTTCCAGTCGAGCTTCCCTCTGATAGACAAGCATAAAAAAAAAATCCAATCAGATATTTATATATATACAAGCAGAGAAGTTGGAATGAAAAATCACAAGAACCTCTTTCTTTTTGCATTCCTTGTACACATCAAAATGATCCTGGCATTTACTCTTGTCTGATCCAAACTCTTCAAGACCTAAGAGTTTCATTATGAAATTTGTCCCACGTTATAAGATAATCAAGATCATAAATCTGAACTCTAATCAATGGGGGAGAAAACGAGTTACAATCCTCCGTGCAGTAACATGATTCAATCGAGAGCGTGACTCACATTTCAGAGATGCAGAGTACTGATGGTAACATGGAGAATCAGATATCCGAGCTGCGCTAGGGTACGCCGCCGCCGCCGCTCCGCCTTTCGTCGCCATTTCCCCTTCACTCCCCGTCTTTCTCCGTTAGTGAATTTTATCTTCTCAGTCAGATGGGCCTTTAAATAAAAGGTTTTGCATAGTAGCAGGCCTTTTTAGTCCGGCCCAAACTAAAAGATCAACGTCCACGCAAGCAAGCATTCATTCATGTTTCTCTAACTGTAATTTAGGGGATGATCAGTTGATTCCGGTTCCTCTTTTACAGCCAGATCTACTAAATATATTATCTTATTATTACAAATCATCTTGCAGTTGCGTAACAAGTACATCGGTGTCATGGGCATCATTTTCGTCAGCATCAATAAGAGCTTGGTAAGATTTGTCTTGAAGGTGCCCCGATTGACTCAACAATTCCAAAACCGTCTCTTTACTAGTAACATCCGACTCCTCTTCACAGAGCTTGAAGAAGCCGGACAGCACCAACACCTTAGGCCTCCAACTGCTGGACCCTTGCGCAGAAAAAGCTTCTTTCAGACAAGCCAAAGCCTCAGTGATACTCCTCTTTCGGGTATGACCATCGGCTAGAATCTCCCAAGTACCTGGGCTCGGCTTTCCCCCCATTTCGATCATGTGGTCGAACAACCCTTCAGCCTTGTCTAGTTGGTCGTTTTTAACGTAGACATTCATAAGAAGGTTTGGTATCCTGGGGTCATAAGACGACTTGACTGGAAGCCACTCCTCATATACCTTCTCGGCAGCTTCAACATCACCCATCCTCACCAAGGAGGAGACGAGAGCATGGTATCCCAAATTGGGAATGCTGGGTACAACAGATTTGTAGACATTCCACACCCGGAAGAGCTCTTTCTTGTTACCAACGCTGCCGTACAAACTCAAAAGGTAGTGATATGGGATACGATTACGACCCGTAATCCTGGCCTCAACCTTCCTGAGTGCATCTTGAGCTTTCTCGGGTTCGCCCATCTTAATGTACATGGTGGCCATTGTGCTAAAAGTGGTCCAGTTGGGATTGATGGAAACATCTGATTTCATCTGCTGATACACTTGCTCCATTTGCTCAACAGAGGCGCAGGAGGAGAGCCAGATGTTGTAGGAGTAGATGTCGAGACGAATATCTTTCTGCTTCATCTCGAAGACCATAGCGTCTACTTTGTCGTATTCCCTTAGGTTCATGTAGAGAGTCATCATGACGTTGAAGGGGAGCGGGTGCAGGGCGTATCCTTTCTGCCTCATAATGTCGATCAAGGCTTCAGCTTTTTCTCTCGACTTGGCCCTCACATAGGCATTGAGGAGGGAGCCATAGACTCTGCGGTCCTTAAAGTTGTCAGGGAGACTGAGGAAGAACTCTTCGGCGTCTGAAATTCCACGGACTTTGCCGATAAGGTCGAGCTGGATGGCAGCATCACTTGCAGACAATCGAAACCTTTCGCCTCTCTTGTTCATCCAGTCGTACACCTTCTTGAATGAATGAATCATGAATGAATAAATAAAAAAGGTTTATAGTTATTCATTCATTCATACCTCAAGAGCTTGGTTAGGACGCTTATACTTGCGAAGCTCCTTGACGACCCGACAGAGCTCCCACTTGGTAAGCTTACGGCCGCCTTTCTCCCACTGATTCAAGACGGAGGCGGCACCGAGCTCAGGCTTCTCCATGAGAGATATCTTCTTGTAAATGGCATTCCACTGGATAATCGGCCTTCTCTCGTAGTCCACCGTTCCGTAGCCATAGACCTGGGAGATGGAGCACACGATTATTGCTGTCTTCTTCTTCAGTGGGGCTACAGAGACGACGGGTGATCTGCAGCGAGGGAGGCGAGAATAGGAGGCGGAGGAAGCCAGCGGAACATTGCGATTCTGTACCGCCTGAAGCAGCATATCTCTCTCTCTGTCTGAGTCTTTCGTTAGGTTTCTAACTACACAGTCTCTTGTCTGACGATAAGGCGATTGGCTATGAAAAGAAAGAGGGGGTAATCGGTAATTACACCTCACTGCTGGAGTTGTTGGACTCACCTCAAAGGCCCAAATAAATATATAACCCAAAGACGGGCGCTACTGCGAGGAGAATCATTCATTCATTCATAATCATAGGGTTTTCAATCAGTCTTATTATTATTATATATATCGTTACATCAACTCCTCTCTCTCGGGGATAAGTTAACCAAGTTGTACTCCTGCATCAATGTCTCTTAACATCCTGGCCATTTCTTATGCAAATGATCTTCCTTCTTCCTATTCCTGTGCACGTATACTTTGGCTCTTTTTACCTGCAACTCAACATTTCTAACTCAACATTGCATTCCAATCCTGATTAAATATTCCCAAAAGCCAACCTATTTACCAGAACAATGGGAGGGAAACCTCGCCGCAGTTCGAGTCTGTCGAAGCCTTCTTCAGAAAACAAGCACTTGTATCCATCCACCGAGGGGTGCTCGCTGCTCAAACCATGACAAAACTTTATTAAGATCTTCTGTGACTAAGAATTTGCTTTTTATTCTGATGAAAATACTCTCACTTCACAAGGTACGTGAAATTTCTGTTTCGTAACTCCTCCACCACCACCTCTTCTTCTTTTGAGTATCTGCGTTCCACAAGAAAACTTTTATCTCATACCTAAACAGATACCACCCCCTTCCTTTATAAGAATCAACCCCACTCACCTCCACGGAAAAGCTTCTTCACAAAAGCGAGATATTCCATTCATAGCACCAAAAGTGTCTATGTGAACCCACTCTTCTCCCACTACATTCGCAGGATGGCCTGGGAAACATACAAGGCACCCGGTCAAATTAATCATATTCTAGGCAAATTATCAACCCTAGATAGATATCAACCCCCAAAAAGGACGATCACGTATAAAAAGGGCCATGTGGGACAAACAGAAACTGGCTAGTATTTTTCTTGTTTGATGATACCCAAGTAAACGCTGCTGAAATAACAAGAAACCCCAAAAAGAATAAGTCGCTCACTTATCTGATGCAAGCGCTTAAGAGCATAGCCGCTTGGATAGTTGTTGTAAGATGCCATGAATGTTACAATCGTGCACCCTGCACTATAGGACAGGATTAAGTAGGCTAGCAAATCCCTTTTCTTCTCTTACATAGCAAAGATAATTATTTCTACCTGATTACAAATAATGCTAGCATAACCGTGTTCACCAGTTTCCAAATAGTTTTCTTCCTGTTATTGTAGCTGCATAAAGTGTATCAAAGGGGAACGTGAGTGAAAGAACGTTCTAGCTATGATTGAAAGCTTAGCTAGCAAGCATTTGATAGAACTCATACATTCTGCTAGCAGCAACTGCAGCAGATAAGTTGAGCATTGGCACTGAACTAATAATAAAGCGGAGTTCCTGCATATATCACGAAACATAGGTAAGCCTCTGTCAGCAAATAATAAAGAAAGTTCAATGGCTACTAAGATAAGTAATAAATCTGAATACCTTGTGTGGAAGTTTAGAGTAGAGTATAACAAAGGATAAAACAGGAAGAATAAGGAATGGAACCCGCCTGTCAAGTACGGTGCCAAGCTGCATGATCCAAAAAAGAGAACAAATGAAAAAATATTTTACAGATACAATATGAGAGATGTTAGCAGGTCAAGTGATTACAAGGGAAAGAGGATAAGCTACTAGTAAAGATCGTGGGAGTGCCGAGGTGAAGTACCAATGAATGGAATGTGTCTGGTTTAGCAACTAGTTGTCAAGGAACAACATAGAATTTAACAAAAAGGCAAGGCCACAATCTTAGCAAAATAAGTTTTCCATTGGAAATTACACTAGTGTATGGAAATCTAAATGGAAATCTATACAGATGCTATAAAGTGATCTATGATACAAAAAAAAAACAAATTTTGAAGGATACACCCCAGTCAGAACTCCGGTTCAGAATGGAGTTAAACCAGAAAACTTCAAACTCTGGCCAGACAAACTTCTTCCACATGATAGAGTCAACGGAAATGGTAAGACCTGTGCTAAGATTAATTCCCATTACCACAAAAACCCGACTCGGAAACTAGAGTCCTAAGGGGGAAAAATGCAAATAGATCACAGAATGGAGAGGAAGTTTAACCAACCTACAGCCACCACAGCGGTTCCAACACAATACTTAAGTGCTTTCCAGAAGGAGATCGATCTGGTCTGTCATTGATAAACGTAAAGCACCCCTATCAGAAGGAAACAACAAAGTACACATATAGAAGTTGAGAAATCAGACTATTCATCATCAGCTCACCAATAAAAACTCAAGACCGATAGGGCCGAGCAGTAACATCACATCGCATCTGAAGATTATAGTGGAAAAAATCTGGTTATCAGATGAAAAACATGTCAGAAAAATCCAAGTTCCGGAGGCCATGAAGATTATTATTATTATAATCAGGAAATCATGTTAACAGGAAAACTACATACCAGGAAGCTCAAAGCAGAATAAAAGTTTCCCTTTAACCAATGACCATATGCCAGATTAACTGCACAACCGAGATTTCATTTCACAACATTAGCAGCAAACGGGAGCTATGCTAAATGGGAAGATTGCTAGGACATTACTAGAGGAGTTAGATGAATAGAAGCAATCACCTAATCCCAAAGCTAGAATATTAGGGAGAGGACGAGTGCAGTAGAAAAGAAAATGAAATTGCAGACTGGTGAGAAGTACAAAGAAAGATTCCACTTGAGGTCCAAACTTTTTTCTTATCTGTCAAAGAGGTAAATTCTGCTCAGGAGAAAAACAATCGTCAAGGATATCCCAGTAATCAGATAGAGAATGGAAACAGGCAGCAGAGCAAATTACTAAGTAGCAAATAAACTTCATACCTGAATCCGGAAAAATCTTAGTGTAGATAATATGATGCAGCCCAGCACCAAACGAGCTATACAAGTTAATAAAGAAACACCATGATTTGAATTGGTTTAGTGCGTAGCTTAAAATTCAAGAAAGCGATTCCATTAGGGAGAATCCAAGGGGAAAAAAAAGAAGAAGGGAAACCTGCAACAAGACTATAAATCTTGGGGAAGCCAAGCCAGGTGATAAAGGAGACAAGGGGTGATGCAAAAAAAGAGACTATGAAGGCTCCTGAAAGAAGAGATCAATCAGAGTTGAGGAAACAAGCAGTAGAATCCAACAACAGTGCTTACCAATAAAAGTTCGAGGGACAACACCGGGGAATTCCAAATGATCATACTGACAGAATAAAACACTCAGTAAAACGAACGTGACTTACAATTGAAACAAGTAAAGAAGAAGAAGAAGGGGTCGGGTCGGGTCACTCACAGAGTCCAAACGATGGCGATGGTAAAGAATGTCGTGCATTGACTGGTCGCATTGCAAATTCACCACTCAGTTAAAAAAAAGGAGAGTAGATCTTGGCAATTGAAAAGAAGGAGGGTACCTGTACGTTGAAGCTCTCTTCCACCTTAGTATATGGTGACATGACCACATAAATTGCAGCTATAGCTCCCAGAATCAGATCATATCCTGCTCCCACAACAGATATCACATGTTTCAATTTACAAAGAGAAAAAAACGCAAGAGCGTGCACAAATCAACTACCATATGATTGAAGAAACTTGGTCATTTTCGGCATCGTCTGTGTAACTCCCTTCCCTTCTCGGTATAGGGCGATATCAGGCGCAGACGATTTCGATGGAGACAGAAATTTTAAAATGGGCCTGAATGTTTCTTTATATGGGTGGGCTCATAATTATGTATTTGGGCTGCTATCTAAGCCCATTAATATATGTAGATGTGGTGCTCTATTCTTTCTTTTGGGGGTTAATCTAAATCGGGAGAGCGAGGTGGAGGTCTTAATTCTCCAGAAATCGACGAGGGTCTTAGTCTTAGAGAAGGCATGGAAGAAGAAAACGAGTTCTACCTGCGGTACTATGTCGGGCACAAGGGGAAATTTGGACACGAGTTCCTGGAGTTCGAGTTTAGACCGGACGGTAAGCTCCGATACGCCAATAACTCAAACTACAAGAACGATACGATGATCCGGAAGGAGGTGTTTCTCACCCCCGCCGTTCTCAAGGAATGCAAGCGTATCGTCTCCGAGAGCGAGGTCTTTTTCTCTCTTAACTCTCCTCAGATTTGGTTCTATTCCTAGCCTAGGTCGGAAGGAACTCGATTAGGGTTTCCTTGGGATATCTATGTTTGAAATTGGCTTTGCGACCATACTTTTGATTTAGTTCCTGAGCTATGGTACTTTGTAATGATGGATGATTTTGCATCTATCATACTCATGCGGGGAGCTTCTGCGCCACTTTTAGTATGTTGTACCTGACTCCTCCTCTTTTTTGTTTGCGTAGATAATGAAAGAAGATGATTTTAAGTGGCCGGAACCTGACCGTGTTGGAAGGCAAGAGCTTGAGATCGTTATGGGAAATGAGCATATCTCCTTCGCTACTTCTAAGATTGGTTCTCTCGTTGATGTCCAGAGCAGTGATGATCCTGAAGGTCTTCGCATCTTTTACTATCTTGTTCAGGTCTCTTCTCTTTTTCCTTTCTCAATTTTGTCATTGATTCTGACTATGTGTTTCTCTAGTTACCTTACTCTGTTTGCCTTAGCATTCTTCTGTTATTTATTCTTTGCTCTTTTCCTTGTGGTTGCAGGACTTGAAATGTCTTGTTTTTTCGCTCATCTCTCTGCACTTCAAGATCAAGCCTATTTAGAGAAAGAAATCAGTAGAGTTGCTTGGAGTATGTGGCTGAAGTTTGTTTTTTGTTTTTTTTTTAATGTTTCTGACTCATCAACATTAGTGAGATTCATGCTAGTTTCTTGTTCTGTTGTTTCAATGAATCTTAAATAAGCGTTGGTATTGTAATGGACAATGGTTTGGCAACTTATACTTAGGTGATCTTTTCCCAGCTACTGTTATTTTCAATAGTAACAAAACGAAATTGGGCAAGTCTAAAGGATGGAGTTTTGTCTGGACGAAATCAGTTGCTTATGCTTATCTTCCAGCTAGCTATATGACTTGCCTAAAATCGGTCAATGTTGGTGGTAAACCGGTACTGAAATGATTTAGGAGTTGATTTTTACTCGGAGCATTGCTGTTATTCAGAGTTTGAAATGACTTGTCACAAGTTCAACGATAGTGTGTCGCATACTCTGCACTCGGAGCATTACTGTTACTGTTGGACTCGAAGACTGATCGAGCAGAGCAGGATATTGCTACAGCTGTTACGACAAAGAGTATATATACGTACGTATATTGCGCGAAACTCGTCTAGTAAAAATATTTGTAAATATATAAATCAGCAATATAGAAAGATTTGCAGTTGAGAAACAAACAATTTGTCCAATACTTACAACACTGATCCATATCATACCCGTGGGTGTAACTTTGCAAACTAACATCCGAAAATACAAAAGCTTATACATGATACATACAGACATATAGTTACAAATCCGCCAGCAGAATTATCTCATTGTTGGTGGCGGAGAAGGAGGCGTTCCAATTGGTGGAGCTGAGCCTTCAAGGCAGCGTGGTCTTGTCGCATCCTCTGCAACCTATCCTCAACCATAATCATCTCCTCCCTCAGGAAATGCATTCTCTTCTCCAACCATCCAACACTCTCCCCAATTCCACTCTTGTCGTAGCTGCTGTAGTATTCACTACCCATTTGCACTTGCTCCGGTCCTCTCTTCAGAAGCACCACTATCGTCACCTGTGTCCACACTTTCCACTTATCAGCATCTTCTCTTTCTCTCTCTCACACCACACCAATTTTTAATTTATAAATTAGAAAACAAACAAACACTGCATTTACTTTCGTTTTTTTTTTAATTACCTGCATAAGTAGGATCACTGCAAACGCTATTACTAAAGCCTGCTTTGTCGAGCTTTGCCTCTTCACAAATGATGTCACATTCATTAATGATTCCCTTAAAATATTCACTACCCCTCCTCCTCTTCCTCTTGCTATCTCCACCCTCTGCTCTTCACATTCAGATACTCTTTCTTCGCTTGCTGAGCTCACGGCACCATCCTCACTCAACTTGATACCTGTGTCAGAATAAATTGTCAGCCAGCTTTCTACTTGGGGTAAAAAGCTTATCTTAACCATCACTCAGCACAACAAACCTTCTTGGTTCTCCAGCTTCTTCTGTTTCAACAGTTCATGTGCCTCCAAGTATAATCATAAAAACAAAACAAAAACTAGTTTAGAAGCCTGAATAAACTGAAAAAATAACAATGCCAGGCGCAATGGCTACATAAGTACCATTCTTATCCATGCTGCATAAGCCTCTCTACACTCTTCCAAAGTTGACTGCACTATTTTTCCTGCAAAAGTTCATAAACGCATCAATCATAAGAGGCCAGATCCAAGAACCATGAATACACTGAGTTCCGAGAGAAGCATATAAAAAACACGGTGAAATTAAATTCAAGGACAAACCAAAGAGTAAATGATGCTAAACAAACCTTTCCACACTGTTCTCTTAGAGAAGGCCACATTGACATAAACATCCAGTATAGAACCTTCTATCGAGTCTTTGCAATCTCTTTTCACATCCCAGACCCCCTGGATTAAGGCAAAGGTAACATATTCACCTCTAACGCAAATCAATCAGCACTATATGTAAAATTTCTTCGTACCTCTACCGTAAAGTAATCTGCATAAGGCACATCGGTGATCTCTTGCGATGTTTCAATAACCAAATGGCTAGCAAAATAATGACAATATCAGACAACAGAGAATAGGTATGTATTTGCACGATCATTAAAAGTGATTCTCTTCTAAACAGAGCTGCGATTCTAACACTACCTATCTCTGTACATCCGAAATTTCTGTGACTCCTGGCAGCCACCAAACTTTGCACCTTTGAGAGGAATCAAAAGGTCATGCATACCCATATTTGATATATAATGTAACTGAATCTATCCAAAAGGAAATAAAAAATATTACCAAAATATATTTTTATCGGATGTTGAAATGAGACATTGCGAGTGTGTCCAAGCTTTTCATGAGGTTCCCAAGAGCTACACCTAAACTCTGCAAACAAAAATGTCTCTTTTGATTATTAAAAATACCCCCGCAGAGAGAGAAATGTACGAATACGATAACACCAGCAGCAAAATGATTCCATCACTTATCGCCTACCTTTATCTCCACAATTTTTATGGAAAGATTCAACAAAACTGACAGCCGCATCTGAGAAAAACAATCTAAAGAACTCTTCTACTGGAATCTGCAAACATAAAGAAAACTCTGTTTATATACATATGAAACTTCTGGTTTCAGTTAATGGTTAGATTCTCATAAATTTGATTGACAATGATTACATAATATTATCTATCCCATAGGTCAAAAAAAATGTGACATTACCGGAAATTTTGCCTCTGCTACCTTTGTAAAATCAGATGATACTGCATGCAAGGAACATAAGAAAAATGAGTGGTGAGTTCGAATGACAACAAGAAAAGAGGTCGCAGTAACCAAAAAAAAAGATAGATGAGAGATCATGCATCAACGGAAAACTAGATCAGCAGGAAGTAGGGTCTCCATATTGAGTGCAAGGTGCGACAAAATGAGAACTGATGTAAATTGTGAAGTACCATCAAGAGGCAAAAAAAAATAGCTAAGCTACCTCATTCCGAGACGGTTTATCCATTGACCATTTAATTTCAAACAAAGTCAGTTCAGGTCAAAAAAGCAAGCGAAAAGATAGACACATACAAACATACACCTCGAAACAGCATGAAGATAATTATGGCTGTCCAACTTAAGAAGATCAGCACTTCTTTCTAAAATTAGGAGAAACCCAAGCGGTTTGCATTCTTAATACTATCTAGCAGCAATTGGACATGATCCTAGCAAAAAAAAATCCCCACTGAGCTTACTGAAAACACTAGCATTCAGATACTTAAACAGTTGACATGAAAATGATAACCAAAGACGTTGCCAGACAAAACTAAAATAAAAGCGAGGAAGGAGTTTAACTACATTTTGGTGCATTTAAGTCTTCAGGCTTGGAGTTCAAGATATTGGTTGAAGAAGAGGCCACACTATCTACAAGTGGTTCTGTGTGGCGCTGAAGATTTAGAGATGAAGGTGAAACGCCATTTTGAGTAACGCTGGAACTGGCAGAAAGATGAGGTGTTTCATCCCTGTGAAGTGAAGGATAGTGAGGCATGAAGCAGTTAGGTAGTAACAGAAACCATATAGAAGGAAACAAAGTACCTTGATGGGGAATGAAGCTCACTCGCCAAATCCAAAGTACTCTGAACAACTCCATCGTTGACCTGGTTGTTGGACTCAGAAAAAGAATCCTGAACAGTAAAGGTGAGGAAGATGAGCATAAAGAAACAAGAAGCAGTGTATTTGGCAAGGGTTGTTTGGGAACCTGAATCTGGCCATGGGATTTGACAGCACAACCATATTCAACCCATCCATCATGGATAAGCTTGAAAGCTTCATCACGGGAAAGAAAGGAAGCAAAAAAGTACTGAAAGAGGAAAAAGCAAATCAGGAAAAGGGAGTAGAGAGGAGATTGATAATGATCCTACTACCTTCTTCCCTCCAGCTAAAATCTCAATGGCATTGGGGAAAATACCAGCAGTCTTTGCTCGTTTAACACAAGAGATATCCGCAAATGGAATAATTTTCTGCAACACGAAAAGAGAAGAAAGGAAATGAAGGAAGGAAGGAATGAATGAATGAATGATGGAGAAGGGAGTACCTTGGTCTCATAGCCAAAGATGTTAGAGTAAAAGCAGATATAATGAATGAAGAGGTACATGTGACCCTGCAAAAAAGAAAGAAAGGTATAATAAGGGTGAGAGGAATAGTGTTGAAAGAGATAAATACGTTACCTGGAGAAGAATACTCTCTTGACAAGCACAATTGAAATCTTGAACAAGGACCTACACATACACATACACATACATAAAATAAGAAAGCATTCCATTGGTCACTAAAAGAGAGCGAAGCAAGCAAATACGTACTTCGTCAGCTGGGAGCCGAAATAATTGCCGATACTCTTCACTCCTCGATATGACTTCAGACTTCAGGTCAAAAATAATAATAATTCAGATCAGAAGAAGACAAGACATACTCATTTCAATCAAATTGATCAGATCAGCACCTGATTTTCACCACCACGACTAGGGCTTGGCGAAGAGGTGCGATCAGGTGAGCCGCTAGAGCGCGATCCGTCGGGGGACGATGGTGAGGGATCGGAAACGACCACCTCCGGAGAAGCAGAAGCAGATCCGTCCATGTTCATGACCGTCTCCGGAGTAGAAAGCATCGCCATGAATGAGACTAAAAAGGATGTTATGTTGTTGTTGATGCCAAAGAGAAAGAGAAAGAGAAAGAGAAAGAGGAAGGGAAAGTGTGCTCGCTCAGTTTGGCGGTCGTTGGGTGCGGCGTACGTCGTCAACGTCAACGCCACATTTTAGTCAAACACACCTCCCCCAATTGGGCTTAATGGCCCATCCTTTACTCACCCACTTTGTGGCCCACAGGTCTGACAAACTTGCTATTTATATTTTGGTCATGACATCTCCAAATTTATTATTTCTATAAGTTTTTTTCTTCTCAACACTTGTTTAACTGAGTTAATTTGGAACAATTATATCTAAAGATCATATGATTAAATCTTCATTAATGGAAATCGAGCAGAAGCAGGCAGAGATCATTGGTCAGCTCGTTGACCGAGCTTCTAAATGCAGCGGCGAGTCCATGTGGCCTATCTACATCACATCCTTCTCTTTTCGCCTTTTCCAAGATTTTGGCTCTCCCCAGTTGCCTAGGTCTTGCTTTAGGAACGTTTGCTTGGTAGCTTTCTTTGCTGTTGGCATATATATATATATATATGAATGTGTGTTTGTTCTGTTATCTATGCTCGTAGGTAGTAGTAGGGTTATCCTAATTTTTGCATTTTAATTAGTCTCATCTCAACAATGCATTGCAGCTTGAAGGAACCACACATTCTGTTTTCCTCGATGTACTACGGTTGTTTGCCCATGGCACCTGGGGTAACTACAAATGTACCAACCTTTTTTTATTCTTTCAATACAGCTGCCTGCCTGCCACACTTTCTTTTTCTTTTTTTTTTGTTTATTAGGCAATGATAATCGTATCCCTCAGTTGTCTCCTCACCAAATTCTGAAGCTAAAGAAGCTCACTCTCTTACCAAATTCTGAAGACAAAGCAGCTCATTCTTTGTCTTCTCCTCTCATTTCCACTTGTATCTCACTCTGCTTGTGCTATTCATAGGTGCTGCCTTATGATAATCTGATGGTCGAGTTAGATGTCACTAATGTTCGTCAACTCGAGGACTTTCTTAATAATGAATGCATGTATGATGTGAGTATCTTTATACTTTTTCCTTTCAGTGTGTAATCTCTGTTTTTGTTTGCTACCATGAAGCCGGCGGTATTTGCACAGACCAACCTACCTAAAATTACACAAGCTTGATACTGACTTTGTTAACATCTTCCAGGGTATAGTCAGAGGAAAATTGGATCAGTTGAAAAGATGCTTCGAGGTATGTTGTCATTCTCCTATATTGTGCTTCTTATTTATGGATGCCTCTATGAGACTTGTCATATATATTGGAAACGTGCAGGTTCCATTTGCTGCTGGTAGGGATCCAAGGCCAGGAGAACTAGGGGATATGTTACACGCATTGTCAAACTTGTAGTTTCTTTAATCTAGCTTCTTCTCCCCTTTGGCTCCCAGGATTTGTATTTAAAAGGACTCGTACAGAGTGTTAGAAAACCTGACAATAATGATAATCCTCATGTTCAGTTCTATGTGAAGTGTCATTTTCTTTTTTTTTTTTTGTGAAACTAGAGATTATATTAACACTTAAACAAAGATTACAAGTAGAGAACTCACTGTCAGAGAGTAAAACTCACTTGTTACACTAAGGGAAACTAAAGCAATAAAAGGATAGGTTAAACGGTTTGAATCATGGACAAAAACCGGAAGCTTCTTATAAAGGGCTTCTAAGCTGAGGGAGTTTGTCCCATAACTGTGAGCAGAGATCATGGCGTTTTGACTTACCAAAGTTTTCGCAATTAGGGGCGAAGCTACAAAAGGAGATGTCGTTGAGTGAGATGTGGATATTCCTGCATCAGTGATGATCCACTTTTCGAGAACCGGGTGAGAATCACCTCTTAAAAAGAGGGACTGTTGTGAAAAGGTTCTCTCCTGAAAGGAGGAAGTGGATGGCGATCTCTCTCGGCCCTGGCGATCTTTCTCGGCCCTGGCGATCTTTCTCGGCCCTGGCGAGAGGACATTTTCATAAACTTATCCTGAAAAGATAATTTTAAAGGACAGTGGTGGACAAGTGAAGATGGCGATGAAGACCGGGCCATCATCACACCGGTGAAGCAACAAAACAGCTTGACAAGACTTGGTGAGAAGGCATGACATATGGCCAACAAAAGACTCTTGATGCCGATATTACCGTATCGGTACCAGAGAGTATTAATGAAACCAGATTCAAGCAGTTCCTCACTATACTCTGTCATAGTATGAAAGTGAGAGCAAATACCGGGCTTTGTAGTCGCTGGTTGATTGATGAACATTTTGAAATCTTTCCAAGACCGATCAAAATCACCAAGGGACTTCAGTTGTGCTCCTCTGCTACTCTGCCTTTTGAGTGGGGACTTTGGGAAGATTCCTTTAGAGCTAGCTACAGAGTAAGGCAGCATTAAACAATTCTTGCACTCGGGTGCGAAGGTTCTCTCATGGCCCCGGCATGAGGAGGTTTGATTAGCCTTTTGTTGTAAGGCTATGGGACTGCAATCTTCAAGCAATGGATGACTCTGAGCTAGATCTAGAATGAAGCGGACATGACTATTTGGACATGTCGGAGAACCCCGTTGATGACGAAACTCGCTTGATATTGATGTGAAAACACCATCGACTGCATTAATAATAAAGGACAATCCAACTATGCCCAATCCGTAAGTTTCACTTGATGGCATTTCCTTCTTCAAGTCCACAGCATAATTACATAGATGAGAGCACGAGAGCAGTGGATATAGCATGTTTAAGACCTGTTGGATGTGGCTAGTGATGGCGAAAGGAGCGAAATGAGACCTCTCCTGAAATGAAATGGACATTAAAGAGCTTGACTCGTCCACACCAGTTAACAGTAGGATAGGCTTGACTCCAATTTCAGAAGGAACCTGTCTTAATTCCCAGCAAAACCTGAAGTGTCATTTTCTCATGAAACAGTTTCTGCCTTGCTTTAATTTTTGAAACTGTTTATGTGTAGGTTGAACACATCAGAAAATCTTCTATGTTCATTTCAAGACAAGTTAAAATGGGCGGACAATATGGGTGAAATGGAAAAAAACATCGCAAGGAAGCAGAAGAAGGAGTGGAAGAAGTGAAGAGGTCTCCGTCCATGAAGGTCTCTAAATATATAATGTAACTAATTAGTCTTTAGTTAGACTCAGTATTAATAACCCTGAGTTAGAGTCCGAGTAGCTTTTCTGTCTGATATTTTCAGATAAATATAAAGTGGGTTTTATCGAGAGTACATGCTACGTATTATGAAGTTTTATAAACAAAAACAATGTGGTAAATTTTAGACACGTGTTAGAGAATGGACTAAAATTTGGTGCACTTATCCTTGTTACGACTACAGTGAACTGGTTCGTGTAGAAAGAACAAAAAATTGGAAAATTCTCGAAGTTAGATTGGGAAGGGTGGTACTGAGGTAGTTAACACACCAATACGGACCCGGGTTCGAATACCCCCTGTGGCCACGGAATGCTTTACGCCCTCCCCAAGTTTAAAGTTATCGCGGCGTTGGTGCTGGGTTCTTGGGTAATGGGTATTAGTGCCGGCTGGTTCCGGGCCAGGGGGATTAGATGGTTGGCAATCGGAAACCATGTGCGGATTACGGGCCTTTGGGCAAACGGAAACCACGTGCGGATTACGGGTCACCTTTGAACCTCCTGTTAAAAAAAAAAAAAAAAAAAAAAAAAAAAAAAAAAAAGGAAGGGTGGTACTGGTGGTGGATGTAGTCTAACTTACATTGTGGGCAGGGGGATGTTGACAACAGAGGACATAAAGAGATGTTTGGGGAACTAAGCAGAGTGATGGACTGTGAAGAAGATGGGATCCGACTAAAGAGGTAACTGTTGGTGTGATAAAGTATGAGATGATCTGAAACAAACTAGAAAGGAGATGATAACATACACTCGTCATTGGAATGCAGGAGAAGGCATCTGATACCAAGGTAGAGGAGAGAGTGTGGTGTTTGATGACCTTTTATTGCAACTTGTATAGCAAAATCCTCAGATCTCTTGTCTCTCTGTTTTACTAAATTATATCTGCACTTTTTTGGAAACGCCTTCGTTAGTCACGTTCCCCCTCCCCCCTTTCTCGTCTGTCTCTTTATTTAATTTGAAACAAATCAACTTGATGAGTGTACTTGTACGATGTATATTGATTATTCCTTGTTTCTTCTATACTCAAAGTTTAATATCTCATCTGGCTTTCGCATTCGGGATTGCTTTGTAGTTACCTTGCTAGCTTTGGGCCTTGAGCATAAAAAATGAGTACAAAGTTTCCAATATATATAAAAGAAAAGAGTGAGTAGAGTCATCTTCCCCACTGTTTGTACAATGGAAAAAAGAATTGCACTTGCCTCACTCAAGATGACCAATTTCTCCCTCAAACTTAACAGACTTTGATCTCCACACCAACTGATCAGTGGTGACCACCAATTTTGTTGACTAGTTGCAGTGTGTGTAGTACGAGCGGTTTGGTCAATTTGATTCATTTATTTGTGATATTTTCTTCTTTTGGATCTTCTTCATGTTTGTTAATTAATTAAGTTGTTATGTATTTTGAGATTTTGTACACATATTTCGTTCTTGATATTGCCAAACAAGTAAATCACGTCGACTCTTTAAGACAAGGATGAATTAAATTAATTATGACAAAAAATCGTTAGCTATACTATATTGACACCTATATATTAAATTGCCTTTCAGCATGTAAGGACAGTCATAGGTGATCTTACGCTTATATAATTTGATGCTCGTAACTGGTATGTGAATCAAATGAATATAGTTAGCAACTTGAACCAATAATAACTAGTCAGCCGTTAAGACCAATCACCACTAGCGAGTTTTAACCATGAATCAGGTGAAGTAGCGTTATGATTGTTACCACCATCATCTCTCCACACGCTCATGACCGTTGGATCAACGGAATACTCTTGGCAAGTTAAGTTGAGATCTAGAGATGGTTGTTCTAGCATCTGAGATCTTGCGACAGAAGAAGAATCATGTAGCGGCGTCATATGAAAATAACTTGAAGGTGTTAACCAGTGACATCTCTTGTGGCCTCCCAAGGCTTGTCCCGATGAAAATACGCGATGGCAGATGGTGCATTCGTGGGCGTTGGATCTTTTTCTTGTGATAATATTATTGTAATCGGCCGCTGTTGCTTTGTCTTCTTCTTCCTCCTCCTCTTCTTCTTCATCTTCTTCTTTGTATTCATCTTCATCTTCTTCTTCTTCTTTATTTTGAGTGGCAAAACAACCCTTCACTTTCTTGTGGCTTGCCCTGTGTCCACCCAATGCCTGATGCGACGTAAACACCTTTTTGCAAGCTTTGCATTGGAAAGCTTGTGAGGTCTTTTGTTTTTTGATGGATTTACCCTTGCCATGTCCATGCTTGTTGTGATGGCCACCACTATTATAATGATCCCCCGAATTGGATAACAAGACAAGACAGTTGGCAAGCTCTTCGTCTTCGTTTGGAGACAAGTTAATTAGATTATTCGATCTCTCCCTCTTCCATGAGGGACGTGACATGTTGCCCTCGTCATGTTGTCCACGACTGCTGAACATGACAAAATCAATGCATGATAAGTTCATGGCTTTTTTTATGCGAGTGTTTTGGTGCGGGCGTGTGAATTAAAAAAAGGTGGAAGTCCTTGTTTTTAGTGGAAGTAATGGGTTTCGTTTCTTCTTGTTTGTGTGGTTCCAAGTGGATGAGTCCTTCCGCTAATGACACGTGCTGCTGCTTTTGACATTTTCTAAACATTCCTTCCTAATCACATGCCATTTAGTATTATTAATATATATATATATATATATATATATGTGTGTTTTCTTTTTCTTTCTCTTCCTAACAACGCTTATTCCATGATGTTACTTATTCGAATCAAATTAAACAATTGTTAATTATAATATGTTTGTGGCTCTTAGTATGTATATTCGTCTTTCTTTTTCATAAGGTTACATATTTGAAAATTAGGGAGAGGTGAGGCTGCGGATGAGAAGGCCTTCGATGGTGATTCCAGGTCCGAAATAGGAAATAAGCCAAGTCCCCATTCTTGTGCTGTGTCGCCTTTTTTCTTCAGCTCGTCTCTCGCATTCTCCATCACATACAGTATGGTGTTGCTGCCTGAGGGACATGTATGAACTTTACCATTCACATAAAATTGAAAACGGAGAAATTCGAATTATAAACACATGGGAGAACATAAGGGTCTGCTGCCCAAACTATCTATACATATACTACTCCAAGCCCGATCAAGAAGCTTTAAGATGATGGTAGCACTTGTTGTAGTCCACATCAATCATCTTACAACTTTCCAACAGCTTCTAAGGCGTTTCTCAGAAGAAAGACTGCTCTCTGTGATTGTGAATAAAGGTCTTGATTACAGCGACCTGCCGAGAAATAGCTCCAAACCTTTCGTCAGGTTTAGGATCAGTCCAAGATATAAAACCAACTAAAATCCATTGTAAATAATTAACTAGACTTTCGTAATTTGTTCCGGCTCATATAACAGTGAAGCTTAAATAATAAGATTGACCCGCACTAGGTACTATACTATGGTTTCGAATGGTGACCTTCATCCCGCCCCGCAGTTAACAGTAACAAAAATCTCTACATGTACTATATATCTATACATTTTATAACTGTTAAAACCGCACCGCAGTTAAACCGCTTGTCCCGCACCGCTCAAACCGCAGTCACCATTCAGAGCCTATATTAGTACTAGTAATAATCCTACAAACCCCCCCCCCCCTCCTTCCTTATGTTTTATTTTGTTTTCTTCTTTTATTTAGCAACACCTTTTTTTAACAACATCTTATATATTAGATAAAAGGTTTAGGACAAAGTAGGGTGATCACATAACAGAGCATTCTTCACCAACGAATCAGCTCGAGAATTACATAATCTCGGGATATGAGAGAAATATATGAAATCAAAAAGTGCAGATATAAACTCGATGTCCTTGAGAACTCCATAGAGCTCCATAGGAAATGTGTTTGAGTTGATAGCTCTGATGAGCTTGAGAGAGTCGGATTTAGTAACACCTAATTCACCATTTTTTAACTGATATATTTCACTTCTATTCTTCTTCTTTTTTTCTTATTTCACCATTTCACTCGTAATAAATATAATAAATTTATTCTTTTAGCCAGTGTTCCAGTTAAGATTTGCTTATTTTATGGATATCACATGTGAGTTTACACACATGAGCTTAGTTTAATTTAATAGGAGCTTTAGACATATTATTTGTCTTAGGCAATCATATATGTCTACTGCTCCAGTTATGGCACAAACTAAGTGTATAAATGACATTGTATTTATAATGTATTATCGGGTAGCTAGGATCTTGACATTACTTGATACTG
The DNA here is from genome assembly GCF_000309985.2 of Brassica rapa. Lineage (NCBI taxonomy): Eukaryota > Viridiplantae > Streptophyta > Magnoliopsida > Brassicales > Brassicaceae > Brassica > Brassica rapa. The sequence continues at coordinate 29,028 of NC_024804.2, forward strand.
AAGAAAATTAGTATTAGACAAATGTTTCCTAATTGCACATGATTATAATTATGTAAACGGTAATCTGAGGGCATATTATCTGTATACTGGGAAGAGAACAAAGTGGGGAGAAGTTCATGACTCATGAGTAAGTGCAATAAGTAGTTGCTCAATTAAGAGATGTTGACAAGGCAACACGTTTGGTGTAGCATTATCCTCCTCCTTGTCTTCGTCTTTTTCTCTATTCTTATGCAACCTTTCTTAATTTCGATTATTTATTTTATTTGGTCATGAAAAAAAAAAGTCATTTCACCTTTTTCACTCATAATAATATGTTAGAGTTCTTTGTTTACCCTGCATTAATAATGGATATAGTGAATTATTGATTTTGCGTTTAGTTTTTACAGAAATTAAGTCGTTGACTTACACACCACAATACTATATATATATATATATATATAAACATGCATAAGTATAATTACACGCTTTTTGTTGTCTGTCAGCGGTAGTGCATAGAATGATTGGAAATTTTCAAACCGACACCTTACTATGTTGTGTACCACCAAAACATTCGGGTATTTGTTCGGATTTAGATTGGGTATTTCGGATTTTTGGATAGTTCAGTATAGAAGTATAGAACATGTTTGGATATTTCTGTTCTTAGGTTCGGGTTCGGATATTTTTTCGGATTCGGTTATTTTGGATCGGGTTCGAATATTTAGATTTTGAAAAAAAAAAAATTTCATTTCTCAAATTTCTTGTATTTAAAAATATAATTTTTACTTAACTATTTTTTTAATAGATTAGATGGTTAACAGATTTGGACATACCATTTTGAAACTAAAAAAACATTAATTTGGTTATTGTTTTTAAATTTTGGATGTAACTTTTTGTTAATTCTTGAAATAAAAAGTTTGAATGTATTTTAAGTGAGTAGCAAATCATTTTTTTCTGTAATTCTATGTATATCATATGAACTTAAAGTATGTGTGGTATCAATATAAATATGTATGGTTAATTATACATATGTTTGGTTATTTTCGGATATCCATTCGAGTTCGGATATTATCTATTCGAGTTCGGATATTCAATCTCTCCTAATTCAATACAAGTTCGGATATTTTGCTATTTTGGTTCGGATTTCGGATCAAATTTTTCGGATCGAGTTTGAGTGCGACTTCAGATATCGGGTAAAGTGCCCACCCCTAACCACCACCAAGATAAATTGTTAGATTGATTTAAAACGCTTCGTTAGTTTAGTTTTGATCTTATGGAAATTACTATAGTTGGATTATTTTCTTTCTGTACAAGCGAGAATTAGGAAATCAATTGTCTAGGATAGGCCTAGATAAGAAAAAAACTAGATCTGAAAAAATTAACCCAAAATAATTAGAACCGGACTAAAACTTTTAAATATTAAAATGGTTTTTATATTTTTATATTTGAATACTGAATCAAAACTGAACGGATACTCAAATTTATAAAAATATTAATCATGTATATATAACATAACCAAAAAAAATATATCTATATAATTTAAAATATATCAAATGTATCTAAAAGTATTTGAAAAAATAAACTAATTATCAAAAATTATTAGAATTCCTGATTTTTTTTTAAATTTTCTTGATATTTATCTGAAATTATCCAATCCTATCGGAACTAAAAATTTACCAGTTCTTATATAAACTTTCTAGTCATTTACCTACACACTATTATATTTGGAGTACTCATCTAAACCAAATTGATAACCAAAATGTCCATGCTTAATTTAAGAGCTACCGCAACACTATATACCAAGGAAAAAAATCAGCGAGGCATAAACATTATTCCAAACAACTCTGGTAAGAAAGATATAATTGACGTTTGTATTTCATTAATCTAAAAAAAATTAAGGTAAGAGTTTTTATTTTTGGATTAAGAAAGAAAAAAACAGAAGAGGAAGGATAATTGACAGTCCGTATGACTGGGTCAACGTCAGTGGCAGCCTTTTGTCACCTAAAGGGGCCCACTCCACTGTGCCTTTCCTCCTTTTGGACTCATTACCATTTCACTCTCTCGCCTCTCTTCACTCTCTCCCCCGCGTTGCCACGTGTTATCTTAGAATCTGAGCCGTTGGTTAGCGTACAGAAGTGTAGGCGCGTGATGTAGAGAGGCGAATCATTGTGGGTGGAGTACGTAGCAGATACGATCGGTCACTCTTGTCTCCCCTTTAACGATCCACCTTCACTATCTCTCTTATTTACGGGAATGCCATCCTGTCTTTCTAAACCCCAACAGCATTTCACAGTACCTTCTTGGCGTCTCCCTCCACTACTTCCCCATTTTTCTCCTTTATAACATTTTTTTCTTTGTAAATTAATCCAACACTGCTCGAAGTAATTATTTGCTCGTGTTGTTACAGTAAAAAATACACACGTATTCGTGTAATTTGACGACAAGATATTTACGATTTATATCATTTCATATACAAATAGAGATTGGAAACAACTACTAATATAAACGGTTAAATACACACAATCATATAACATCAACAAAAAAAGATTTGATGATGATGATGAGATGTCGGACCTACCATAATTAATAAACAGAACAAACGCGTTTATACAAACCCCACCCAATTCAACATGAACCACACGATCACAAAGTACTCTTTATTTCTTTCTTTCCTTCAAGTTTTTTGTCTTTTTAATCCAAGTTTCAGCAAAATTAGCTCCGCGTATTTACTAGTCTTTGTCAGATCAAAAGATCATCTAGAGGCTCCCCATAAGCAGCTATACATTTTAATTCAAATGACTGTACAATTATAAAATACTACTTCGTAAAGGTGCATATGATTGATGTTTGTACACTAAGATTAGTGAAATACTGAAATGGCACAGACACTCACAGTGGCCATGGGATATTCACCACCCTACCCATGTGACTGGTTCTTTTCTTTTCTTCTCCATCTTAACTTTATAATAGGAATAATGAGTATCCTGAATTTTGAAAATATATATATGATCGGTTCAGCTCCATTTTACTTTTCTTATCTACGAGCGCTCTACAGCTATCCAAATGTTTACATGGTATATATATATCAATTACAAAATAAATAAATTATATAAGTAAAAAACTTTTGCTAGAGGGAACCTCTCCCCCAAATAGAAAGTTAGGGTTTTTCGAACGTATTTGCAGAGACACAGTACTCTCCCTTTCTCTCACACACATATCAAATCAAGAGAGATGTTCTGGCAAAGGGGAAAGACTCTAATTCCAATAGAGGTATAGTACGTCGCTTGCTTTCAGTCAATTAAAACCACTCCATAACCTATTCCGCACCGACATGTCTCCTATCGCCTTCCTTTATTAGCCTCTTCACTCTTTCACCTTGTGTTTAAATATAGTTGTAGTAGCAGAGAGCGCATATATTAGAAAAGAAAGATCTTTCTCGGGATCTCCTCAATACTATTCTTGGAACATGTTGGACTACGAATGGGACAACCCCTCCGTGATAATTTTATCCGGAGAAGATCGAAGCCATCATCATCAGCAGGAGCCTGACCCAACCCGAGTCTTGTCCATTTTCGACCCGACCCAGACCCATCATAGTCAGTCCTCTTACAGCAACACTTGTCCACCTCTATTTCCTTCCTTGTCTAACCAACAACACTTGACCGTCTATGGTCATCAGACCAGCAACCAGTTTCATCCATCCTTCGTGTATGACCCACGCATCACCAATCACCCTTACTCCCCCTCATCCGATTCAATCTACGGCCACCCCCACCACTCAGCCTTGTTCTCCTTCGACCAGACAGGGTCAGGAGGATCCGGATCTTCTTACAACTTCCTCATCCCCAAGACCGAAGTTGACGTCTCTCGGCCGCTCGATTTCACTTCCAACAGAATCGGTCTGAATCTGGGAGGGCGGACATACTTCTCGGCGGCGGACGACGATTTCGTGAGCAGGCTGTACAGGCGGTCCCGACCTGGTGAGTTGGGAGTGGGGAACACGCTGAGCACTCCAAGGTGCCAAGCGGAGGGATGCAACGCAGATCTGAGCCACGCCAAACACTATCACCGCCGCCACAAAGTGTGTGAATTCCACTCAAAAGCTTCAACGGTTGTGGCCGCTGGTCTTAGCCAGCGCTTTTGCCAGCAGTGCAGCAGGTAACATATTTTTGTTTTGCCTCCTTATACAGATCATTCCCACCTTTGAGTGACACAGTTATCATTACGCCTCTTTGTCCGTCCGTACAGCTTTTACCTTTGTAAAATGATCCATGTTCCGATCCATTAGGGGTGTGTGGGGGCCTGTTTCTTCCGTACATATTTACATGATTACTAGTAATATTACTACAGCCCCGGTATTAATAATATTGTTTCCTCCAATCTTGTAGAAGCTTTGATTATTTTATTTTTTTAAATTAAACCTATTTTATTTTAATTAGGTTTTCTCGAAGGATGATAGATGAATGGTTCATCATCACACTTAACTCAATCATTGAGAGAGAGAGAGAGAGAGAGAGAGAGAGAGAGAAAGTACCGTGTTGTTTGTGATCCCGATGGCCCTCCTTTTTAACCCAAACAACAAAATTATTTTTAACCTCTTTACGTAATTTACCATCTCCCCCAAATTTACTCACTCGTATGATCATCTTTATTTTATTTATGTGTGGTCATATTTAATTATCTAAAAAAAAAAAAGAATTGTAATAATCACATTTGGTTACAGGTTCCATTTGCTGTCGGAATTCGACAACGGGAAACGGAGCTGCCGTAAGCGACTTGCTGACCATAATCGACGCCGCCGTAAATGTCACCAGTCAATCTCCAAACCCACTCCGGATACTACCACCACCCCACGTACCTACTTGACTACTATCCCATTTACATATTATATGTTTTATTAAAATATCTGTGGTATCTTAATTTCAGAGTCACCGAACGATTCGGGTGTAAAGTCTTCGTCGTCGCCATCCAACGCGCTGCCTACAATTTCACTGGAATGTTTCCGTCAAAAGCAGTTCCAAACAACAACAACACCATCGTCTTCGACGTCAGCATCTTCCTCTAATTCAATGTTTTTCTCAAGCGGATAGCTAGCTAATTAAGCTTTGCAGTTAACTATTATAAACGACGCTAGCTATTACGTTGTTATAATTGTTATCATCTTAATATCATCATCTTTGTTAGCAGTGAATCGATAAATTGATATTTGGTCATGTTGTGTGCTTCTTTCTTAATATTAGTTAAATTGTTCTTGTTTAGATGTGTTCGTTTGTTTTTTAATTAGTGGAAGATCTTCTATTATAAAAATGAACCACTTTGATGATCGATTGAATTCTCTTTAAAATGTATTAGTAGTAAATATAATGACTTACTTGAATAAATGCGTGATAGAACTTCTGGTAATGAAGGTAAGACCGGGGAAGGTGCTGGTGCATGGGGTGGTTCGTTCATCGTTTATTCATTTAGGGCAACTGAATTATTAAATTGATTGACAATCTGTGCATTTTTTTTTGTCTGATGGTGCTGTTGGAATTTTCCTAGATAACTACAGCAAACCAACATTTCAGAAAGTGACTTATCCATGAAAGCCACGTGCTTCCCTTTTCTTTCTTTTTTTACAAAAACATAAAAATATATTTCATCTCATTTATTATTATTATCTTGCCGAGGAGAAAATTGGTTGAAATGGATGTCTCGTTAATGTCCCCCCTTTCCGAAGCTAATCATACAAATGTTGTTAACTCTTAAATAGCCATGTTTATCTGCGCCACCACTGGGACCTTTTTTTTCTTTTCTTCACCACTGGGACTTAGTTTGTACTACTTGTTATATACTGCTAATGTTGGAACTTAGAAGCATGATAGAACGCATTTGTGTATAGTATAACCACTGTGTTTAGTAAACTCCAGGACGGAGTAAATGTCGTATGGGATCAGAAGTATATAATTCCGGAGTTACGCTTTATCATTAATAATTAGTGAAATAAAAAGTACTACTATATACCAGTTGTAATTAAAACTTTCATTAACAGTAGGCGATGATGATACGACGACATTAAAAGGACAATGTCATTGGTTCCCCTAATTCCAGCTGGGTGCGTCTCTAGTTTACTTTCCAAAAAAGTACACACGTGTCGTATTTGTCTTGGGCAACCACAAAGATATATTAGCAATTTTGTTTCAGTTGCTGCAAAGGCTGAATTTCAGCTCAACACGTGATCATTTCTGGCACTAGCGGTCCGATGTGGGGAAGAAACGCCTAATTAATAGCCCAACCATTGAGAAAACTTTAACTCCTTTTCTTCGTTGACATATATGAAAAAGCTAAACGGAGTCAATTATGATATCCCGAGGGCGAGGGTCTTGTTTATGTTTATGGACCGCACGAAGCGCAATAAGAGCATGATTAACTCTACTTCTTAAGTGGATTCTTAAAAGATGGGTCCCATAATTTTGTTAAAAACAACGTCTTCGTTCTCCTCGGCAAGATGTGGGTTTGGTAGGGTTCTTGTACTGTTTGCGGGTTCCACTAACACGTGGAGGTTCGCGATTGATTCTTTTTAATTTTTTTTTTTTGTAAAAAAAAAAAAAAAACAAGAACCCCAAATGAGGTTTTCGGGTTAATGGTGCTCTAAGGCATTGTCTTGACATAATAATATATATTAGTGTTTATTTTAAAGATTTTCCTTTTAAATGTAGCATATATAATATATAACTAGATGATAACCCGCACGCATATGCAGGGTGAATTCTTATAATAATGTTTGTTTATGAAATGATTTTAACATTTTGCAACACTACAATCTTTATCGACTATAAAATGATGAATACAAATGTTGATCTCTTAAATATATCATCGTTGTTGAAGAGTTAACGTATTACATATCTTTTTTTTGTGCAACCAAAGATTATATTAAGCTTAACCGAAGATTACAAGTAGAGGGCTCATTGCCAAAGAGTAAAACTCACTTGTTACATTAACGAAAACTAAAGCATTAAAATGATAGGTTAAACGGTTTGAAGCATAGACAACAACCAGAAGCTTCTTCGAAAGGGCTTCTAAGTTGATCGATTTCAAATCGATATGATATTCTGCCAATATAGGTGATTGAAGAAAACGTGTATCTCATGATGTTTGTACATCTGAGCGTTGAAATACTTTCTCCATGAAGTGATCTCTCCAAAAAGGAGGAAACTGGTCTCTGATATTACGTGTATACGCACACCAAATAACCTAATGTGCACACTACCACAATCGAATGGTATGTCGATGTAGCACTTTAGGATCGAATCCACAGAGACCAACTGTTACACTTTATTTCTATAGGATCAATATTAAGCTAAAACAATATGGGGGTTTTAAGATTGAGGTATTATAACAGAAAATAAAAGACTAGTTAAAAGGTTTTCAGATGATTAAAAGAGCTAGGTTCAGGGTGATTCATTGGGATACTTAGGATCATGAGCTACACAACTATTCAGGAAAACAATACGAGCCAATCTAGAACTTGAACAACAAGAATAGATAAACCCACTGTCGTGGTGTCTACCAATTTATCAAGCAATCCTAATGCCTAAACTGTCGTTTGGATCAGAGAATGATGACAAGCATTAAGTTCAGATTCAATTGGTTCACGATTCGCCTTAACATCAGCTTTCGTTGGCTAAGGACAAATCGCCTATCTATGCTATTTCCAGTAACCTAAAACACTTTTGATGAATAGATTAAACTTGTGATCAGATGCTAAATGGCCAATTTAACATAAGCAATAAGCATAACAATAGACAGAGATATCAAAGAATAACAATCCTATTTGTGTCTAGCTCATTGATCCACGATCCTTAACACCCTAAACCTAACAAGCGACTACTCAGACATGGACAAAGAAATCACAGAGACAAAGACTGAATAAAACATCATGCAATTCAATAGAATAAGAATAGGGTTCAGGATAATCTTCTCTATGACGAGATAGATGGAGCCTTCTCCCTTTACAATAAGCAAATCCTCAAATTCTAAAGTCTCCAATGGTTTTCTTCTGTCTAGAATAGCGTAGAATGATAAAGAGAAACATAAAATATGATATATCAAAGCCACAGGCGGCTGGGAGAGAAAATATGGATAACTAGGGCAAATCCCGTAATGATTGTAGTTTCCTAAAAAATCTCTGCCGCTGGAACACTCACTCGGAACAGTCATCAAGACTGTTCTGCGTGAAAACCACCAAATTGCATTGTTTTCTGCCTCTTTTGTTCCAGCTGATCCATCTCCCATCAAATGCAACTCCAGACCTGTAATGACTCCAAAGGACTAGGAAGACTCGATAAAGACTTGAAAACTAATTTAAAAGCATATATACAAGATGTATAAAACACCATATATCAATTCCCCCAGACTTAGATCCTTGTTTGTCCTCAAACAATGTCAAGTATCAAGAACAGGGAGAAAAGTTTGAAAGTGTGGGAACTCTCCTATTCTCAGCAACCATACTTTAACCACGAATCTCTGAACCATACAAGCAGTAAAACTAGGACAACACACCCTTACCGGAACCCCACTGACTGCTGTTCAAAAATCGGCTTCATACTCTTCATCTCAAACCTGAAAAAGCAACACTATCGAGACAGAACTCCCTACATTCATTTAAGAGTAGCGTGAGCTTCTCATCACAGGCATCATTCAGGGTAGACGGTCTAAATGTGGAACAGGCTATTTAATGGTGGAGTTAAAAGTGTTTAGGGGATACCATTTCATTTAAGAGGATGCATGATATCACACAAAATGGCAAGAGAGGATAGATCCATTGATGTCCACAGCCTCTACTCGTTTTTGCTCTATCTGGTGCGACTGTTCTGATGACGGAACAGGCAACTGAGTGTTATGCTTTCCATTTTCCTCTACACACTCTTCAATACTTGGTACCAACTTCTTGCTCGACCTTTCCAGTGGCTCCATGTTTCTTTTCTTTCTTCCCCTTCTCCATCACATTAATCTCGTTTTTTTTTTTTTTTTTTTTTTTTTTTGAAGACTGATATGGTGATGTGACGAAGAAAGAGGTAATACATGATCGTTCTGAGTGCCACTGGTGGTTCTGATTTCGCGACCATTCTGGTTCTCCACCCCTGCTCTTGCGCAGTTTATTGGTTATGGAGCGGTTGCTCCCTTAATCTGCTTGTTCTCCTTTCTTACTGAATTTTTGTAGCAGTAACGAGTAGCAGGCTGCGTTGATCCTTTCCTCTCCGACCTTTTTGCACATATCTGCACATATGACACTGAAAAACAAATGCATGAAGGTGGAATAAAGGCTAAGGTGCAGGGTGGGAACTAGCTAAAGATGAGCTAGCCACTCAGGATCAGCAAGATGGATAAAAAGGATAAGAAGTTTTGAGTGTGTTCTCGTTTCCCTGATCTAATGCCCATAACAAGAAGAACTTCAGTCAAGATTAGGTTCAAGTAAGGTGGAGTTATGTCTACCCAGTGTAACCTGATCGGCTGAGAACTTCTGGAGAATCAAGTGAGATATGTCAGGGTGTTCCAGGTCCACATGTGTGTCTTTCGCCACTGCTAAGGTCACTGAATAAGATAACTAAAGCACGAGGTGGTCAGTGATCAACACAGAATAAGGTCCTAATTCCCACAAAGTTTTGACTGACTCAATAAAAAACGGACTCAAATTGACCCAAAAGAAAAACAAAAGAGAGAAACGAGTTAGTAAACGACGAAAACCCTCCCCCAGACTTACTTCACAACGTCCCTGGTGTGAAAATAAATCAGAGAGAAGGAGAAAACAAAAATAATTTTTTTTTGGTCGAGATACTTACCTGAGTGGAGCAGACGCTCCATGAAAGTTCTGGGTGTTCTATCGTCAGATGATCGCCTGGAACAACCGCTCTTTTCAGGGGGTAGGTTGTTCCGTTTCTGCAACCCAGAATTTTTGAAGTATCTCGAATTTTTCTGCTTTTTGACCTGAAACTCAATAAACTAAAACGAAAAATAAGTAAACAAAAACAAAACCAAGTTATATTTACACTTACCAGTGGGTTGCCTCCCACCAAGCGCTTGGTTTAAGTCTCTAGCTTGACTTGGTGACTGGGATCAGTCGGGTTGAGCAGGAGGGCCTGTTCCAAAACAAGCGCCACAATCAGACATGTTCAGCTTCAGAACTCTACTCAGCAACCCTTTCACAGCAGCTTCCCCTTTCTCCTTCAGCTCATGTGTGAGAATAGCTCTGACTTTAGAGAAAGTTTTAGAGGTACCCTTGCACTTTACCTCATACTCAATGGAGTTCTCATCACACTTGAGAGGTATCAAAGTCATTGTAGGATCTCCCTTGACCCTTTTCTTCTGGACTTTCTGTTTCACCCTTGAATTCCCTCTGAATTTAGTAGGATCAGTGCTAGGATCTTCATCAAAGAACAGTCTGCTCTCACCCTTATCACCATGCTCCTTCTTTGGAACAACCTTCAGCTTTTCTACATCAAACACTGAGATGCGAGAGGCGTGTGATGAGGAAGATCTGGTGGGTACAGCCTTGTAGAAAACTTTCTTGTTGATGTTGGAGAAGCAGACTCTCTTGTTGGGCATATCGATGGTTGCTCCAACAGTAGCCATGAATGTCCTTCCAAATATCAAAGGCATCTCATGATCCTTGTTCATCTCAACAACTTGAAACTCAGCAGGAACAATGCATTCTCCTACTTGAACATGAAGGCTGCGGATGGTTCCATATGGGATTGCTCTGGAAGAGTTTGCAAAGGTCAGGGTCAGCTGAGAACGCTCAACATCAGCAATACCCAAATCGTCTACAATAGCCTTTGAGACGAGATTCACACAAGAACCAGAGTCACAAAGAGCATCCTTGAAGGTTGTTCCTGCGATGGAACATGGGAAAACAAACTTTTCAGGATCATCAACCTTAGGCAATACCTTCAATGCTGGTGTAGACAGTGCTTTGATATAGAGAACCTTGATCTCCTCTTGAGTCTCTCTACAGTGTTTAAAGAACTGGAGCAATGGACGAATCTGCAGTGCATCTTCAAATGCAAGTTCTTTAGGAAGCCTTCTCACCACCTTGTTAAAACCTATCAGCTGCTCTTCACTAATGGGATCCATCAGATGTCTAGGTGGAATTGGATAGGGAACCTTGGAAACATATACTCGAGATGGTGGAGTCTCGGCAAGTTCGCTAGAAGCAGTCACTCCAGAGCTAGCAGACTGCTCTGCTCTCTCTTCTGCGCCTGGAGCAGTCTCAGCGAACGGATGCTCTATTGCATTACAGTGCTCAGTCCTAGGATTTTTATCAGTTCTTCCAGGGAGCATCTCTTGTTGCCTCTTGACACTCTCAGCTGTTTGAGCAAGCTGAACATCGATCTTTCTTATGTGGATTGCAAGATTGTCATACTTGTTATTCAGCTCAGTGAACATGTTGCCCATCCTGGTATTCATTTCTGTGGTTACCTGATTCAACGCCTTGGCCTGAACCTGCTGACCCTGCAACAATTGTTGCATCATCATACCCAGACCCTTCAGCTCATCTGGTTGACTGTTCTCGTTAGCTGGAACAGCTTGCTGATTGCTCTGCGGTTGTCGCTTGTTCTGGTTTTGAATATGCCCAGCTGTAGCTTGCTCCATGTTGAAGACGTGCCCTTGGTTGTTTTTCAGTAGCTGATCAACCTTGGCAGTCAGCTCATCTATTTTCTGGGTGTCAGAACTGTTCCCTTTCTTGGAGCAATCACTCTCCTCTTTCTTATTAGCTGAGCTAGCAGCCATGTTCTCAATCAGCTTAAACGCTCTATCAGTGGTTTGAGTCATGAAGTCTCCATTGCTCGCAGAGTTTAGAGCACCTTGGTATTTCCAGTCCACTCCATCATAGAAAATGTCCAGGAGGTAATCATCATCAAATCCATGGTGAGGACATTCTCTGCGATAGTCATTGAAGCGCTCCCATGTGTCGCAGAAAGGCTCATTAGTGAGCTGTCTGAAGGAGGTGATCTTGTTCCTCAATGCAGCTGTTCTCGCCTTAGAGTAGAAATAACTGAGGAACGCTGATCGGACCTGTTCCCATGAAGTGAGAGAGCCGGTAGGGAGAGAGTTCAACCACCGTGCAGCTTTTCCATCAAGAGAGAATGGGAATAACATGCACCTGATGTAATCTGGTGGAACACCATTAGCGCGAGTGAAACTACAGACTTTTTCGAAACTCTCAATATGCTCCATTGGAATTTCTGTAGAGAGACCAGAGAACACCTTTCTCTGTACTAGACCGATCAAAGCAGGCTTGATCTCGAAGTCCTGCCTGGTACAAGGTGGAGGAACAATGGCAGAGCGCGTAGTAGGAATGTTACGCGGAAGGTTTCTCTGCCCGATTGGAACAGTCTGCGCCTGTTGTTCCTGCTGCGCGAGAGCAGCCTGTTCAGCAGCATCCTGCTGAGCTTGGATGGTCTGCTGCATTTGTTGCATCTGCTGCTGCATGAGTGCCATAGCCGCAGCGAGATCATCCTGATTGGCGTGATCACCCATAGTGGTGTCAGTTTGCCTTGGCTGTTGACGATTTGTTCTTTCTAACCTTGCTAGCTCCTGGTTGGTAAATGTAACTAACTCTCCTTGTGCGTTTCTCCGAGTATGTCTACTGGTCATGCACCTGGAAGATTAGCTGCAACAAAAAGGATAAGACAAGTTAGAGGTCTTAGACTAAATAAATAACCGAAAAATAAAGGTAAAAAGATGGTCCCCGGCAACGGCGCCAATTTGATATTACGTGTATACGCACACCAAATAACTTAATGTGCACACTACCACAATCGAATGGTATGTCGATGTAGCACTTTAGGATCGAATCCACAGAGACCAACTGTTACACTTTATTTCTATAGGATCAATATTAAGCTAAAACAATATGGGAGTTTTAAGATTGATGTATTATAACAGAAAATAAAAGATTAGTTAAAAGGTTTTCAGATGATTAAAAGAGCTAGGTTCAGGGTGATTCATTGGGATACTTAGGATCATGAGCTACACAACTATTCAGGAAAACAATACGAGCCAATCTATAACTTGAACAACAAGAATAGATAAACCCACTGTCGTGGTGTCTACCAATTTATCAAGCAATCCTAATGCCTAAACTGTCGTTTGGATCAGAGAATGATGACAAGCATTAAGTTCAGATTCAATTGGTTCACGATTCGCCTTAACATCAGCTTTCGTTGGCTAAGGACAAATCGCCTATCTATGCTATTTCCAGTAACCTAAAACACTTTTGATGAATAGATTAAACTTGTGATCAGATGCTAAATGGCCAGTTTAACATAAGCAATAAGCATAACAATAGACAGAGATATCAAAGAATAACAATCCTATTTGTGTCTAGCTCATTGATCCACGATCCTTAACACCCTAAACCTAACAAGCGACTACTCAGACATGGACAAAGAAATCACAGAGACAAAGACTGAATAAAACATCATGCAATTCAATAGAATAAGAATAGGGTTCAGGATAATCTTCTCTATGACGAGATAGATGGAGCCTTCTCCCTTTACAATAAGCAAATCCTCAAATTCTAAAGTCTCCAATGGTTTTCTTCTGTCTAGAATAGCGTAGAGATGATAAAGAGAAACATAAAATATGATATATCAAAGCCACAGGCGGCTGGGAGAGAAAATATGGATAACTAGGGCAAATCCCGTAATGATTGTAGTTTCCTAAAAAATCTCTGCCGCTGGAACACTCACTCGGAACAGTCATCAAGACTGTTCTGCGTGAAAACCACCAAATTGCATTGTTTTCTGCCTCTTTTGTTCCAGCTGATCCATCTCCCATCAAATGCAACTCCAGACCTGTAATGACTCCAAAAGGACTAGGAAGACTCGATAAAGACTTGAAAACTAATTTAAAAGCATATATACAAGATGTATAAAACACCATATATCAGTCTCTCCCTAGAGGAGGAAGTTAATATGCCCATAATGCAAAATTTGGTTAAACAACCCATTGAACAATTATTGATGTCAACTCTTGAATTGAAGGATTGCGGAGGATGGATTCTCTACTTTGATAAGGAGGAGATGGTGAAAGATCTCTCTCGGCCCTGTCGAGAGGAAGTTTGACTAAATTTACCCATAAAGGATAATTTTAGAGGGCTTGATGATTCTAGCTTTAGACACCTCAAAGTTGCAACTAATATTGAGCATTGCCTTGAGAAAGAGCTAGTTGATAAAGATGGATTCGTGAACACAAAAACACGAAACAAATAGCTGTTGAATGAAACGCTCTGTACGTCTTGTGAGGGATCCCAAAGATAACACACTAAACACATCACGTGGTATGATAATGGTGGTAGGAGCTTTAGCAATCTCTGATTTGGTGGTGATAATGACCATTGTCTTGAACGTGAAGTAGCTATTGTTCGCCACCATAGACCAAAGTACGCCAATGGAGGGAGTGGGATCTGCAAGTCAGCAAACAAATACTCCATCGCCCGAGCAGATTGAACATCATGTGTAGAGAAACCAAGGTTCTCGAAGCTGGCGAGATCTGAACTACAACTACCAGATCTGATGCCTGGCTCACACCATAGCAAAGCAGAGCTGGTAATTCCCTTAGGGAAATGATTCATCGGACAAGGAGCCGAAGATGATGGTAAAAGCCGGTGAGAGTTTAGGTCCGTACATTGGAAGGACCTTAAACAAGAAAAGCAAGCAATAGCAATCGACAGTTTCACATAAGCAGAGAGGTCACTAGATGAAGTAATCAAGCACCTCCACAGAGGAACAAACACAAACCTCGTCCATACAAGTTGAGGAAAGGCGCCTGAGTAAATTTCATCACGGCTTTCACCCGAGAAGTAGTTATCAGCCATAGCTAGAAAGGCGATGGGAGTCGCCGAGCAGAATACCAACAACCACAAAGATAGCATCACAGAGAGCAACTATGGTTATGTTTCCGTCTCAGATGAGATCTCCACCCAACAAGCAACAACATATTTAAAAAAGGACAAAAGAGGCACAAAAGATGTGAGAAGAATAGAGAGACTAACAGGAAGAAGAAGAAAATGGAAGGGAGGACCGGGCGCCAGCGAGATCCCGCCTTACCGGCGCCGGAGAAGGTGAAGTTTGCTTCGTGTATCGTGCCTTTTGAGAGTGGCTAGGGCTTTCAACCTTCTTGAAAATTATAAGTTTAACATATTACATCTCATTTTAATTATTTTTAAGACTTCATATGTACAAAAGAAAAATTTAGTTTTGCGGCTGATACAAATTATCAAAACCAAATAGGCAACATCGATTGTATAATGACGGAAGAATATTAGGTTTTCTGCTCTCGATTTGTTTACTATTGACTCTCCATAAGACCATAAGTGATTTCATTTTCTACTTCTATAGAATTGTGTTTTCGTTCTCGTCTTTCTTTCATTGATATGAGTTAAGTTTCTTTTTTTAACTTATTTTATGAATTTAGTGAATTACATAAGTGTCAGTTAAAAAAAAATGGACATCTGTAAAAATTAATTTCACTTCATATAGAATAGTTAATGAGGTTGTTTAATTTATTTTAATAAGTTAAAATTTAAAAAAATGATAGAGGATAAACTAATTTTTAACAAATTTTTATTATTCAAAATCATTAATTGTCATATATACTTTAGCCACATTAGGTAATTCCGTGATTTTTATTTAAGGAAACAATGAATAACATTTATGATTAATTTATGGTTAGTTATATAAAAAACTTATTATATATTTATATGGACCAACATATTTTTCTAAGGATTCTAAAAATGATTGTGGTGATGACGTGTGGCTACAAAAAAATATTATTATGCTTCTCTTTTAATATATAGAAGATGTGATATGTATATGTCGCTGTCTTACAAAGTATTAAAAACACGAGTATTTCACATCACATAGTATCCCAAGACGATTTTTTTTTTTAAAGCAAGAGATATTTATTGGATAATTTTTTGTTATAAGTGAAAGACCATCTCTAATGGTTTACTTTAAAATTTTTAATCTCAAAATAAATTTGTGATTTGGTCGAATAATTTCTCTCAGATTTTCTTCAGTTATCAATGTACTAATTTCCACTTTTTATTTATCACTAATAACACCCTATATTTGATATGATTTAAAACTATATTCATTTATTTAAATATTTAAAATTTTACCTAACATATGACGTTATTAAAATAACCATTTATTACGTTAATTAAATTAAATATTCACAAACAAAAAACAATATAGTTTTATTCAAACAACACTATTACTAGTTTTTACAGATAATTAATCAAAGTATGTATGTGTTTTTTCTAATTTTGTATTATTCATGTGTTTCTAATGTTACTATTTTATTGTTCTATTTTTATTTGTTATATTTAACAATTGAATTATAAATTGATCCTTAACTATTTAATCAATTTTTATTGATAATTATATTTGCATAAGTAATAACAATCAAAACCGTAGGTGAGTATTCAAATAAAGGAGAGCATCTTGCGCCATGTCAAGGCGGAGGCTGCGGATTCGAGCCCGTCATTCCCAACTCGAAGAAGATTTGAAGTTTGTTCATAGGGGTCTCCAGTCATGCGGAAAGCCGCACAATAGCAACAGGCACGCTGTTCTAGTCTTTGCAGCCACTTGCGCTAGAATTTTTAAAGAGCTTAATCAGCATATAAATATCAGATAATAAGCTAAAACACTTTTTGTGGAAAATGATGTCGAAGGCTCTTGCAACAGGGTCAAACCTACTAAGAAGACATGTTGTTAGAGATGGTCAATGCAGGAGATGTTGTTTGGAAGTGGAAACAGAGAAACATATTTTCTTTGATTGTCCTTATGGCCAACAAATTTGGAGGAGATCAGGTATATCGAACAACATCATTAATAATCTGAATGCTACTTTTGAAGAGAAGATAAACGCATGTCTACAATACTCAACTTCAACAAGGCTTACACACTATCTGAATCTCCCGATTTGGATACTTTGGAGGATTTGGAAAAGTAGGAATCTCCTTATATTTCAGCATAGAGGAATCTACTGGGAAAGTATTATACAACAAGCTCAACAAGACGCTCGAGAATGGAGAAAATATGGTATTGAAGATACAAATATCAATATCACTAATGATCGAAGGCGCTCAACAAATATCTGGAAAACCCCTTCTCAAGACTGGCTAAAGTGTAACGTGGATGGCACTTTTTCAAACCAAAGAAATATGAGCTCAGCTGGATGGGTCATCAGAGATGAAAATGGGACTTTCATAGGGGCGGGACAGGCCTTGGGTAATCAAGCTTATAATGCGTTGGAAAGTGAAATGCAAGCTCTTATCATGGCTATGCAATATTGTTGGAGTCATGGATATAGGAAGATACAGTTTGAGAGTGACTACAGGAAGTTGATTGCTCTGCTCAATAATGAAGACTTACATTTTGCTGGATATAACTGGATACGTGATATCAATTGGTGGAAGCAACAATTTGAAGCAACATCGTTCACATGGATTGGAAGAGATGGTAACCAAGTAGCTGACTGTCTTGCAAAACAAGGACTTAATAATAATAATAGGCTGTTTGTATCTCATTTCTACGTACCTAACTTTATTACTCACTTGTTGCACCATGATCATATTCGATCACAAAATTAATATATGAAGTTTCGAGTAAAAAAAAAAAAATATCAGATAATAAAAGTTTTAATAAGCAAGGAGAGAAGGATATATATACGTAGGTGAAACAAACTTGGTCTTTTAAAGTGGGTCGTAAAGCCTTAATGAAATGGAAGGCCATTAAGAACATATGGGCTTAGAAAGTTGAAAAGTTTTGCATGTGTTTGTAGGTGAAACAAAGAGGGTTGGGCCATAAATCATTAATAAAAGAAAGGCCCATATAGAATAAAGAATATGGGCTTATTATAAGTGGCAAAGCTCACAAAACCGAAACTTGGAAGGATCAAAAAATCTGAAGCTAATATGGTTTGTGAATCAATCCCCTCCTAGCTAGCTAGTGCTGCTTGGATCTCCCCGAAACCCAAACCCCATCATCTCTCGTCCCCTAGCAAGGATTTCAGATCTGGAATCGCCATGGTGATGAACCCGTCCAAGGTCGCAGGCCATGCCCGGTTCTTACTCGAGAGCTTTAGCGATTCCGAAGTTGATTCAATCGCCCAAGAGATCTGTCAGGTAGTTCTCCCGAAGTTGCGAAATTGTTTATATCTATCTATATCTATATGAATGAATGAATGAATGAATGAATGGGCAGCTGGTTGAGTATGGTGTTGAGACAAGCATTCCAGTTCTCAAGACATGCTTAGATTGCTTCGCCGCCCGTCGAAGCCATCCTAATACCTCGCAGCTTGAGAAACTAATATCCTTGGTCTTTAAACGTGTCCTGAAACACTCTAATCTCATTTCTCACGCCCTTCAAGATGTCGAGGTCACTGATGAGTTCGTGGCTGATTTGACTAATGCTCTCGACTTTTCAATCTCTGACAAAATTAGCTTTGCTCTGTCTCTAGCCGAGTCTGATGATGCAAACGCAGCTGGTAAGCAGCTCCCTTCTTTCTTTTTGTTTTACTTTTTACCTTTTTGATGATTGCTTTGCTTTTTGTAGGTCGAAACTTATTATTGGCCATGATTGAGCAACTGTGTGCCAATTCTGCCCAGATTGAGTCAACCGAGCAAGTTCAGAATATTCTTTTGTTTCTCCAGACATCTGAGGACCTCTCCACCCATCTTACTTCCTTCTTACAGATTTTGTCTTCTACTCAACCCAAAGATGACTTCTCTTTTGCTCTTACTCCTATCCTTTCTCAACAGCTTCACCAAGCTGATGTTTTAAGGTGCCGCTTTTGGGCTGCCCTCCTCTCTTCACTCCTTATGTCCAGCTTCTGACTCTCTACGCTTTTCTCTTGTGCTGTAGGAGCATCGATTTTCACACTGAGTTTGATTCTATCTTAGCTGAAATCGACAAGGAAATTTCTGTTGGAGATCTTATGGGAGAATTAGGTTGTGGTGTTACTGCTGATGCACAACAATGCAGAGATATCTTGTCTAGTTTCGCACCATTAACAGAGGCTACTATCTCAAGGATTCTTGCTAATGTTGCTCGTACCTGTGCTGATCTCGAAGATAACCACACCACCTTTTCAACATTTAGTCTGGTCCTTGGTTGCTGCATTCCCACTGAACTTTCCACTCCAATGTCGTGGAGTGTTGACATCTTAATTGAGACAATCAAGCAACTTGTAACTTATCTAATTCCCTTTATACTTTGTCTAATCAATATCTTTGATAACTTCAGAACTCATTTCAGTCTTTTGATTATTCTTTTTTTTGTGTGTGTGCATAATCCTCTTACTTTATCAGTGGATAATGAAGCATCTACATCATTTGTTAATTGTTATTTGGTTCATGCTCTTAATTTTTTTTTTGCTAAAGCAGGCTCCTGGCACAAGCTGGAGGAAAGTAATCGAGAATCTTGACCATAGTGGATTTGATATCCCCAATAAGGAGTCTTTCTCGTTTTTCATGCGGCTATATAAAACTGCTTCCCAGGTGTGTTCTCATACGGTCTAATCTGAATGTTCAAAATACGTTGTTTCCACTTCCACTGTTGTTTGGGGGTATAAAACTGAATTCTTGCAGGACCCGTTTCCTCTTGATGCTGTATGCGGTTCTGTCTGGAAAAATGTGGAAGGTCAAATATCGTTTCTTAAATATGCAATAGCATCCCCACCAGAAGTATTCACCTTTATGCATTCTCCCAGGAAGCTGGTGAGATACCACGCGTCTGTGTTTAGAGCCCGTTCTCCGTTGATACTGTCACTATTCTGACCATCTGTTTTCCAGGTATATATTGACGATAACATGCACAGCCATGAGCATCAATTAGGACTTTCCAATGAAGCATGGCTATCTCTCGATCTCTTAGATGTCTTATGCCAACTAGCTGAGAGAGGTCATACTGTTTTAGTTAGTTCGCTGCTCCAGTATCCACTCGCACAGTGTCCCAAAACCTTGCTTACTGGAATGACACACATCAAAGTAATTCTCCATGACTGTTGGTGATGTATGCTCGTAACCTTGACCTTTTTTTTGGCTAAGTATGCTTGTCCTCTGGTTGCAGACTGCCTATAATCTCATTCAGCGAGAGGTTGTTTCTGCTATTCTTCCAGTGATAATTACGAACTCACAGGATAGTGGTTTTATCCTTAATCTTTGGCATCAGAATACTGAGCTTGTTCTGTGGGGGATTTTAAAGGCCCAAAATCTAAAAGCAGACCGCATACTCAATTTAATTGATATCTGCCATGAACTGAAGGTGAGTGTATTTGAATAAAAATGTGTGACTGTGACTTAGCTAAGGTGATTTGTTTCTTACATTAGCGTCTCTGTATCTATGAACTAATCTTTGGATTTTTTTTAATATATTTCAGGTTCTTTCTGTTGTTTTAGAATCGGTTCCAATCTCATTCAGCATCAGATTGGCAGTCCTTGCCTCACTGAGAGGCTATTTGGACATCGAGAACTGGTTGCCAAACGTTCTATGTGTGTATAAAGACCTCTTTGCGGAGGTTATTTATTCTTTTCACATTCAAAACTCTATTACTTTAATTCCTGTAGAGATGAGACGATACCTAACATGTAAAATTAATGTTTTCCATGTTCAGGAATGTCTCAAGTTTGTCAAAAATGTGCATTTTAGCGAATCAGAGGATTTTACTTCCCAACATTTCCATCCTTCTGATCCGTTATCAGATGTTCATTTGGATGCAACGACTTCGCTTTTGAAAGTTAGTTAGGATCCTTTATTTAGCTCGTCTGTTACTTCGTGGCTATTGGGATTAATTTGCTTGAACATGTATTGCAGGTTTTGAAAGCTCATGACAATGTGATAACTTCATCTCAACTGGTCGATGAGATAGAAAAGGTCAATGCAGCAATCTTGGATTGTAATTCTAAACTGCAGAATGGTGAGGCTAAAGTTTCATCAGCTTCGAATGCATATGGAGACGATATTGAGGCAGAAGCGAACGCTTATTTCCATCAAATGTTTTCGGGTCAGTTGAGTGTTGATGCAATGGTTCAAATGCTTTCGCGATACAAGGACTCCTCGGTTCAAAGGTTTGATAATGTCAAACTATACATATTTGAGAAATTTAATCTATCTTATCAAATTTGCCCGGCTTCTCATGCAATAGGAAACTCACGAGGTTTTCTTTTGACAGGGAAAAATCAATTTTTGATTGCATGATTGCTAATCTGTTCGAGGAATATCGTTTTTTCCCCAAGTATCCCGAGAGGCAGCTAAAAATAGCCTCCATCCTTTTTGGTGAGTGGTCTTCTAAGTGATACCATGATTTACTTTATGTAGTGGGAGGATACCATGCTATGTTTACCTGTTCATGCGATCGTGTGTTGTCCTCAACATTTATTAGCGTACCATAACAAGCGCGATCACTTGGCAAGTTATGCGAGATGATGATGTTTCAGAAGAATTTCCTGAATTTGGAAATTACCAGTGACATGTTGTTTGAGCAACTCCTTTCAGTTTGTATTGTCGTCGTTATATTCTCTTTAACTTGTTGCGACTTTTACAATTTCCAGGCTCTGTTATCAAGCACCAGCTTATAAGTTCTCTCACACTTGGGATGGCACTGCGTTTAGTCTTGGATTCTTTGCGTAAACCTGCAGATTCAAAAGTATGCATTGTCCTATGGTTTAATTCTGTCTTCCGGCTTTCTACTGTAAAAGATCTGTCATCTTGTTTCTTTCCTGATTCATGCAGATGTTTCTGTTTGGAAGCAAAGCTCTGGAACAGTTCGTGAATCGTCTGGTTGAATTGCCTCAGTACTGTAACCATATTTTGCAAATATCTCATCTGCGTAGCACTCACCCCGAGTTAGTCACTGTTATTGAACAAGCACTTTCAAGGATATCATCTGGTAATTTAGAATCAGAGGCAGTTTCGAACCCTGGTCCTTCACAGTCTTTCCCTGGAAATGGCGAGGTATATTGTTGATATCAAGATTTTCTTTTGACTGTTTTCGCTGCTCTACCACATTTTGATATCTTCTTAGAAGTTGATTAAATTATCTTTTGGAAGAGGAAAGTAAAATGCTTTATCCTTTCTATTTTTAGTCTCATGCCTTTCAATTTCCAGTTCTTTAGCCGTTATGTAAATAGATACTGTAAGCGTCTGGTCTGGCTAAGCGTCTGGTCTGGCTTAAATCTTTCTTAAACCGTGAATGGTCTTTCCGAAAATTAACGCATTGTTTGTTTATATGTTGTCAGTTTAGTGGTTCTGGAATTGGCCAGTCTGCTCTCCAACTTCCTTTACCTGTACAGTCTCAACAGAAAAATGAAGTGCACATTAATGACAACAGCAGAGTGCCAAGTGTGCCATCTATCGAAGCAAAGACACTTCTGCCCTCTTCATCTACTACTTCCGCTGATGTTTCTGTCATTCCTAAGGTGATCACTTTTCTCGTCTAATTTTTTTTATGGCTGTGGGTTGGTTGGAGGAGCTTTCATTTAATCTCGCTAGTTATCCTTGCAGAATCCTGGTATTTCGACTTCTTCATTAACTTCAGCTGGTATTGTTCGTCCCGCTCGTGGAGCCACTTCGACAAGTAATCTCCAGTTGACTTTAATTGTATAACTATTCTTTCAAATATGATAAGAAATGTTAGTAATAGTCCCGATTATCACAGGGTTTGGGTCTGCTTTGAACATAGAGACCCTGGTTGCAGCAGCAGAGAGAAGGGAAAACGCAATAGAGGTAGTTGCTTTGCTGTGCATTACATTTGGAGTTGCTTGCTTTTGGTTACATTGCATAATGAATTGTCAATATGCCAGCTGCCGACAATATAGTATGAGTGACAAGAATAAGTCTTTCTTTTTTCCAGATTCCACCTTCAGATGTTCAGGACAAAATTTCTTTCATAATCAATAATATCTCTACAGCCAATATTGAATCCAAGGGGAAAGAGTTCGCTGAGATTTTGCCTCAACAGTACTATCCCTGGTTCGCTCAGTATATGGTTATGAAAAGGTACAGAATAGTTGTGTGTGTATGTTTGCAATTTATGTGAGGTTTGCCGTCTGATCTTATTGTTTTTTCTGCATGTGTAGAGCGAGCATTGAGCCCAATTTTCATGATTTGTACTTGAAATTCTTGGACAAAGTTGATTCCAAGCTGTTGTTTAAGGAGATACTTCAAAATACTTACGAAAATTGCAAGGTAAATACAATCGATTCGTTGTGATGGGTCTTGGGTGTTCATTCTGTTTAGCAATTTTTTTACTTCTTTATTTTCTTTGGTTTTCAGGTTCTCTTGGGTTCAGAGCTCATAAAGTCAAGTTCGGAAGAGCGATCTCTGCTCAAAAATTTAGGCAGTTGGCTTGGAAAATTGACCATTGGAAGGAATTATGTTTTGAGGGCGCGAGAAATTGATCCAAAATCCTTAATTGTGGAGGTATTTTCTTATATTTTCGTCAAAATATAATAATTATTCATTCTTTTGTGTTAATTGTGTCAGTTTGTAGATAGTGAAAAAAAATTTCTTCATTTGCAGGCATATGAAAAAGGGTTGATGATTGCAGTCATTCCATTTACTTCAAAGGTTGGTGATGGTTGATTAGTTTTCCTAGCTGTTTTAGGGTTGATGGCCTGAATTTTAATTTGCGGTTACTACAGGTTCTGGAGCCATGCCAAATGAGTATTGCGTATCAGCCTCCCAATCCTTGGACAATGGCTATACTCGGGTTGCTCGCTGAGATTTATTCAATGCCGAACCTTAAAATGAATCTGAAGTTTGACATAGAGGTATCTGTTTTATTAATGACTATAGTAAGCATCAGCGAGCTGTCTTGCATCGTTTCTCTTATTCTATTTCAGTGTTTAGTTCTCATCTGATCTTTCTCTTCAGGTTTTATTCAAGAACCTTGGTGTTGATTTGAAGGAAGTAGCGCCGACTTCCCTTCTAAAGGACCGGAAGAGAGAAATAGATGGGAATCCTGATTTTAGCAACAAAGATCTTGGAGTAACACATATATCTCAACCACAGATAATCCAAGAGCCGAAAACAATTTCTCCTCTTAAGCAAATAGACCTGCCTCTGGATGTTGCAGATTCACCTAATACAGACGATTCCTCGAAGTTATTATCACAGGTTATATTATGTGTACTATTTGTTATTGACCTGGTGTCAGTTTTTAGTTATCAACAATATTTAGCCCCTTGCTTTTTATCTTTTCAGTATGTAGCCCCTCAACGTGTATATACTAATACTTTGATGGAAGACGAAAAAGTTTCCCATTTAGGCTTGTCTGATCAGCTTCCATCACCTCAAGGACTGTTCCCGTCAACTCCATCCCCATTGTTTTCTATTAGCCAGGTACGATTATCATTCTAAGAATGTCGATCAAAGTTATTATATATTTACTTGGTTCAAACCTTTTCTACTAACAATATGATGGCCAGCAGCTGTCAGCAGCACTTCCCAATATTGGAAATCATGTTGTTATTAATCAGAAATTAAGCGGATTTGCTCTGCACTTCCCATTTCATAGGTTTGTGACTAATGATCTCCTACTGGTTAAATCATTATACTCATTTGCTAGGCCTTCATGGTACTTTTTTTGACATCCGAAACTTAAATCCATTTTCAGAGTGGTACCACTTGCCATGGACAGAGCTATCAAGGAGATTGTGTCTGGTATTGTTCAGCGAAGTGTATGTGTTGCTTGCCAAACAACAAAAGAACTTGTGCTGAAGGTTGTTCATCTGAACTTGTATATCTTTTTTTTTTTTTTTTGGGGGGGGGGGGGGGGGGGGGGGGGGCACGAACCTTGAGTTCCTTTATGCTCGTCTCAAATACTTTCTTTATTTCCTATTTGTCAGTTTTAAGATCAGATTTGAAGTATTTCGTATATTTTTTTTGTTGCATCTCTTTTTCGCTTAACCAGAGTATCTCCAGAGTTTGGATTTTGTTTATTAATCGTAGATTCATTTTTCTTCTTTGACTCCAGGATTATACCTTGGAACCAGATGAGACACGTATATATAATGCGGCTCACTTGATGGTTGCTAGTCTAGCTGGGAGTTTGGCCCATGTGACGTGCAAGGTTGTCCCTGCTTATGAGGCTTGGATTCTTAAGATCTGTGCTTACATCTCGTTTTTTCTGCCATGTTACACTACGCCGACGAGCTCTATTTTTCTTTTTTGATTTATGCATTCTCCGTAATTGTAGGAACCCCTGCGCACTTCAATATCAGGTCATCTACGGAATTCGCTCCAGGGGATGAATATTAAAAATGAAGCTCTTGAACAAATTGTGCAACTTGTCACCAATGACAACCTTGATTTGGGTTGTGCTGCCATTGAACAGGCGGCTACAGAGAAGGTTTGTGTTATAGAGATTATATCCCAGCTTTTAGTTTTGGTGATTTGAAAAAAAAAACGGAATAGGTTTAGCGTGCAGGCACTACTTTTTATTAGGGATTATTCCGTCTTGTCCTATTTTATATGATTGAGCCTCTTTATAAAGTTGAGCGATATATTATGTCTGTTTCTCTCTAGGCAATACAAACTATTGATGCGGACATTGACCAGCAATTGTCGTTACGGAAAAAGCATAGAGATGGTGCCGGATCCTCCCTTTTTGATCCGAACATGCTATCGCAGAATTCTGTTAGTTTTATACCAGAGTCCCTCCGTCCAAAACCGGGACATCTATCCCTGTCTCAACAGCGAGTTTATGAGGTGAGTTTTTTAATTGGTGGTTGCCTGTGGTATGTTTTGTGTTTGTATAACTAAGCTATACATGTGCGTTTTCAGGACTTTGTTCAGCTTCCTTGGCAAAAGCAGACAACTCAAACTTCTCACGGTTTATCTGCCGCTTCAAGCTCATCTGGCGATGTTGGGCTTAGTAGTAGTTATGGTCCAGCATCAGGTAAAAGTGCTTCGGACTTTTTGTCTAGTGCTCGAAACGCTCGGATGGATAACGTCTCCCAGCCATTGGATATCTCTGTGGAGGGTTTTGAATCTCCTCCAGTTTCACTTTTAAGGTGCTTTGCTGTCGCATATTGATATAACTCCGTACACTCTTCTGTCGTATACCGTAACTTATATTTTGACGTTTTAATCTTGCCTCTGTTCAAAGCTCACAAGTTGATCCAGCTGTTGACACGGCCGGTCTTCAGTTCTCTAAATCCCTTTCGACCTCTGAATTGAGCCTGGTTGAATCCTCTGACACCGCTATGAAAGTGAGATTACTGTGTGTTTCAAATTTTGAGTCACTTAGGTTTATTTTGATTTACTAAATTGTGCTTCTTATTTATACTCAAGGAAACTGGAGCATCATTGCAGACTTTGACTTCAGCTGCTACCATGGAGCGTCTTGGTGGAAATAATATTATACAGCCTTCTCTGTCCACGAGAGATGCACTAGAAAAGTATCATATTGTTACTCAGAAGGTTAGTAAATTGTCTAATATGTTTTGTTGTTCATTGCTACATCGATTTCGGCTTCTTTATATGACACGTCTCTGACTGATTGAAACTGTTTCAGATGGAGGACTTAGTGGCTAATATTGCAGGAGATGATGAAATTCAGGTACTTGTTTTCCTAGTGCCTAAGTGGCTATGGTGGAGGTTCGCTTTCCATTTATGTTGAACAATTCACCTAGAAGTAATGGAATTATCAGTTAATGAGTTTATTTTTAAACGATTCTTAATTTCGGGAAATGTGTTTTCTTGTGCTTTTTGGCTACTTCAGTTTGATCCGATATTGAATAATTACTTATTTCATTGGGTTTTTCAGGCTGTAGTTTCTGAAGTTCCTGAAATCATCCTCAGATGTATAAGCAGAGACGAAGCTGCCTTGGCTGTCGCCCAAAAAGCTTTCAAGGCTCTTTATGACAATGCATCAAGTAACCTTCACGTCAGTGCTAACCTAGCAATTCTTGTGGCTGTTCGAGATGTTTGCAAGCGTGTTGTTAAAGAGCTCACTAGTTGGGTATGTCAATGACCCTTTCAAACCTAAGTATTCATAATTTCTACCATGTTTCACATTTTTATGTGATCTAGTTCAGTTGCTTCTGATATTCTTCAAAATTATGCCGTTGTTTCTGATTTTAAAATGAGCATATTTCCCTTAGTTGGGGCTACTGATAAAATGATATTGTTTTCTGGCATTTCTAGTTATGTAACTTTCTTGAAACTTCTCCACACAGGTGATATATTCAGAGGAGGAGCGGAAGCTTAACAAAGACATTACTATCGGTCTTATCCAACGCGAGTTACTTAACCTAGCGGAGTACAATGTCCACATGGCGAAGTATCTTGATGGAGGGAGAAACAGTATGCTGAATCGCATTTTTTTTTTCCTTTTTAGTTGTAAATGAGCGTTGCTAACTATTTGTTTGCTGTGCAGAAAGCGCCACTGACTTTTCTATTTCTCTACTCCAATCCTTGGTCACTGAGGAGTCAAGTGTCATTTCAGAGCTACACAGTCTTGTTGATGCACTGGCAAAGGTTGCAATTTTAACTAATAATACCTCTTCTCAAGCATGGCAATTAATTAAGATATTACTTTTAATGCTAAAATATGCCGCGTAATAATCCTTTTCATAGAACGCCAACAGGCTGTTACGTTTTGCATGTTTAAAGTTTTTTGCATTATCATTTGCTGACGTTACTATTTTGTTTTTCCTTGTTTGGTTATAGCTTTCCTCAAAATATGGATCTCCCGAGTCATTGCAACAACTAATTGACATCATACGAAATCCAGTTACTAACACAAGTGATCACTCTAATAGCGCAATCGGAATTGAGAACAATGATAAGCAATCAAAGGATAAAAAGGTTTCAGAGTTTCATTACTGAATGATACTCGTTATCAGACTGTAATTTCATTTGACATGAAGCTCTGTTTATCAGGTTGTGTGCAATACCACCGCTAACACAGAAGAGAACACCAACTTGGAATTTGTGGAATCAGAGTCTGCGGGTTTCCGGAGTCGGGTAATTTTTTCCGCATATTAACAGCTCTCCTTCACTGTTGTGATTTTTTTTTTATAGTTTTTTTCTTCGAATTGCATAGATCTAAATTTTAAAGGAGTAAATCAAAAGAAACTTTCTCTGAAGCTGTTAATATTAAATATGCTTGTTTCTCTTCGCAACCTTTTTGTTTTGTGTATGATATGTTATCTATCTCCTCTATTGCATATACGTTTATGTGTGTACATACTGTTTCAGTGTTTTGTCTCTTCAGTTCTATGTTGGTACGAATTTCTCGTTCGCCTTGTTAATCTTTCCTTTTTGGATTGTCCGCTGGTTTGGCAGGTGTCCACACTTTTTGAAAGCTGGTATCAGATCTGCGAAGTTTCTGGTGCAAATGAAACCGCTTGCTCACAATACGTGTTGCATTTACATGAAACTGGACTACTTAAGGGAGATAATACAACAGAGAGTTTTTTCCGAATTCTTCTGGTGAGTTTAACCTTTTACGTTTTTCTTAGCATCCACAGTTTCAAAATTTTGTGAGGTCTTATTTTTGACTTGGGTGTGTTCTGTTTAGGAACTTTCTGTTGCTCATTGTATATCTTCTGAAGAAATTAGTTCTGGTGCTGTGCAATCTCCTCAGCAAGCTCAGAGTCCATCATTCCTTATCATTGATATTTATGCCAAACTTGTTTTCTCGATCTTGAAGGTAAATTCTCATCAAGTTTTATGGGTGTAGCGCGTATTATTAAGTCCAAATTATATTTTGCTTACTAGGCTTTTTTTTTGTTTCTCATAACAATCTATTCAGTATCTCCCGGAACAGGAGTCGAGCAGCAAGTTATTTCTTCTGTCGGAGGTTAGGGGGAGGGGGCACTTTTACTATTACTGACAGAAAGTGTGGTCTGATATTTGATTATTGGCTGCAGATCATGGCTGTTACTGTGAGATCTATTCAAAAAGATGCAGAAGATAAAAAGACATCACTCAATCCAAGACCTTATTTTAGGTTATTCATCAATTGGCTGCTGGACTTATGTTCCTTGGATCCCGGGACTGATGGTGCAAACTTTCAGGTGCGTTAGTTTTCTTTGTAGTAATTTATATATATATATATATATATATATATCTTGCTAGCACTAACATCATCGTTTGTTTCAGGTTCTATCAGCTTTTGCCAATGCATTCCACGCGTTGCAGCCTCTTAAGATTCCCGCCTTCAGGTTAGGATAGAGAGCTATTTCTCGTAGTGATTTTTATTTAAAAGTGGAATCTACGGGACACCTATGTCGTCGAATGATTGACATATGTATCTTTTTTTTTCTTTAATTGATCAGTAGTGTTTTATTTTTGTCTGCTCTACTAAGGTTCTTATAAAATTTGCAGCTTTGCATGGCTAGAACTGGTCAGCCACAGAAGCTTTATGCCCAAGCTACTTACAGTAAATGGCCAGAAAGGTTGGCCATATGTTCAACGCCTGCTGGTAGACTTGCTCCAGTTTCTTGAGCCATTTTTGAGAAATGCTGAACTCGGAGGACCAGTCTGTACCTTATTCTCTCCTATAATTTTTGCATAGAACACCAAGGATATAAATTTATGATTAAAGTTAATCTGGTCTCTCTCTTGTATATTTATATCAATTATGCAGGTTAATTTCCTATACAAAGGGACACTGAGAGTGTTGCTGGTGCTGCTTCATGACTTTCCGGAGTTTCTCTGCGATTATCATTTTACTTTCTGCGATGTGATTCCTTCAAGTTGCATACAAATGCGAAATATTATTCTGAGTTCTTTTCCACGGAACATGAGGCTTCCAGATCCATCGACCCCAAATTTAAAGGTTGGAGATGATGGTCGATACAGTACAGCATTGTCCAAAGTAAATATATGCTTGGTAAGCTAATTGATGTTGTTCACTGCAGATTGATTTGCTGCCGGAGATAGTAGAAGCTCCATGTATCCTTTCTGAGGTTGATGCTGCGTTAAAAGCAAAGCAAATGAAGAATGACGTGGACGAGTATCTCGCTGTAAGTTCATCTAATTCTCACATTATTCTCCCTTTTGGGGTGGGGTTCAGATGATATCAGGGAATACTTAATTATAATATTTCCTGCAGTTGAGGCAACAGAATTCAGCATACCTAAGTGAATTGAAGCAGAAGCTACTCCTGCCGTCCAGCGAGGCTAGCTCAGCTGGAACCCGTTACAGTGTACCATTGATCAACTCGCTTGTGCTATACACTGGAATTCAGGTATGGCCTTTGTTATCTCATCATATGTTAGCCCAATGAATTAAAGTATAATTTGCCTGATGACGACGCTTTTGCGACAACAGGCTATTCAGCAGCTACAGGCGGGTGAGACACAGGCTCAAAATGTGGTGGCCTTGCACATGTTCAAGTATTTAAGTATGGAACTTGATACGGAAGGGCGGTACCTGTTCCTTAATGCAATCGCCAATCAGCTTCGATATCCCAACAACCACACCCATTACTTCTCCTTCATCATGCTCTATCTCTTCTTCGAGTCTGACCAGGTGAGGGGTTGCTTTTGCCTCTCTCTCTCTCTCTCTCTCTCTCTTTTCTGTGAGGGGAATCTATTTTTTTTTCTCTAATATTGTGGCATGAATGAACGAAACAGGAGATCGTACAGGAGCAGATAACAAGAGTGTTGCTGGAAAGGCTAATTGTGAACAGGCCGCATCCATGGGGACTCCTGATAACATTCATAGAGCTGATAAAGAATCCAAGATATGGCTTCTGGAAACAAGCCTTCATCAGGTGTGCGCCTGAGATTGAGAAACTCTTTGAATCTGTCGCCAGATCCTGTGGTGGTCTCAAGCCCCCTGACGAGGGAATGGTCTCCGGTTGGGTCTCGGACAACTCTCATTAGCTTTTCTGCCACCATTTGGTTGTATTATGGAGAGAAATTTCAGGATTAAGAATCTTAATTTTATTTATTTTAGAGATGTTATATTCGTATAAAATGTTATCTCTAATTTTTTTTTTTAATTGAAATTGAGCTATAAGGAATCCAAATCAGAAAACTAATTTTATATAAATTACACGAGAGATGCAAAAAATACTCGAAAGATTCCATAATAACAACATACAATGTTGATCGCCGAAAGAATACATACGTAATAATAATCTCGAATGTTTCTTCTTTTATGTGTGTCAAATTGCGAGTTATAACACAAGGATGCTCTACTATTAAGGAAAAGATCCGTGGTGGGCTTGTACCCAAGCTCTCGTTGAGCCCAACTAATGTTAGCATGCGTGAACTGCGCATCACCGTTCCTACTTCCTAGGCAGCTTCATCATGTTCCGCTTGGCCTTGACTTTCAACAATCTCTCTCACCAGATCAGACACTGGACACCCTTAACTGAGCGGGACCACGCTTCTTACCACCGCTTCCTGTGTTCTTCTCGGCCTTGGAAGATGGAAATAGGTTTGCCTCTGAGGATGTCTCTGGTGAAGAAGAAATAAGCCATGTCAGGTCTTCCCCAAGGACCGTAGACGGTAAGAAACCTGAGGGCGGTGAGGGAGAGGCCGTAGATGTGGTTGTAAGTGTGAGCAATCTCTTCGGCTTGTTACTGTGAACGTAGGAGGAAGGGTTGTCCATGGCGTATCTGACGCCGGCTTGAGCAGCGAGATGCATGACGTGAGTGAAAGGGACGAGCTCGACGAGTTTCTTGAGGAGGGGAAGAACGTCGAGTTGATGTCTCCTTCCACCACGAACACTCCGCTCCGCTCCAGGCCTACAACTCCGTCCCCGCGGCGTTTCAGAGCGGAGGAGACGTGCGTACCCACGAAACCGGCGGCACCGGTAACGAGAACAGAGAGATCACGGTTGGAGGATCGGACACGTTTCTCCCAGAGGGGACCGCCCCAAGAGGAGCTGCGAAGGGAAGAAGAAGATGAAGACAAGGCCCACTAATTCCAGACACCAAAACGCGCGAAGATTGCCATTGCCTGCGGCTGCTGCGGTGGTTGATTTTCCCTGGCGTTGATGGATTATCCTCCATCTTCTTCTTTCTTGCAACTTTAGTTTATACTGCCTCCGTTTTCTCAGGGAGTAATCAAACAACCCCCATTTTTCCCTTTTTCTTCCTTTCTTTTTTATTTGCTTTTTTCTATCTCTTTCTCCATATAAAAAAAAATACTCCAGATTTTATTTCAAAATAGAGGAAAGACAAGAAAATTAGTGTCAAAGAAGATCAATGGCAAAAGGACAATTACTACTGGTTTATTCACATATCATCTCCTGCTTAATTCTAAGTGTTCAAATAGAATGGTGGGACAAATGCAGATCTCCCGCACAAGCAGTTTTCCTACACTTAAATCACCATTCACTTTTTTATGTTCTTAAAAGCAGTTCAAGCGGATGATTTGCATGCAGTTCAATATTTTTATTCTTTTGTGGAATTTTTTAACATTTGATGGCGTTGATCTGTTTTTTTTTTGACCAATACAAACACTTAACTTAAAATATTTTATCTGATTTTATAAATAATGTACGATGGTTAGCTCAAACTATATAGCTCACATTAATATTATTATTGTCATTTTAAAATTATAAACATGATCTCCAATCACCGACAAAACATAACATTTTCTAAAGAAGAAGATATAAATCTTCCTATATAAATGTCGGCACGAATAAGTAATTTTTTTTGTTTTAAACTAATTAATATATAGGTAAATGATTGAAATTGTAAATTTATCGAGAGAAGAAAATTTTAAATGGATTTTTAACCGAGAACGAGTATTTATTGAGTTGTACAATCAATAAATTTTTATGACCAATTACCGTTTTAAAGATTGAAATATTTTAAGTTATCACTTTATTTTATGTTAATAAGAGACGTTAATGTTTATTAATAAAAGTCTTTTCCACAAACTATATTTGAAGTCCATACATTGTGTCCATACATTGTGTCCAAACTCTATAAATAAAAGTTTTTTTTTCTTTTTTTTTTGGGTGTAAATGTTAAGATTTATACCATTTTTTTTTTAGAGTTTTACAATGCTGAGAGACCTCAACTTATTACATAGAAACAAAAGAGATAAGAGTAGATAAGTAGAGAAATAAAGAGAGAGTAGGATCAACTATAGGGTGAGATGAAGCAGAAATACAACTTAAGCAAAGAAGGTGATTGAGCTGTGTTAGACAGTAGAGACAGAGACAGTAGCCTATCTCTCATTCGACGATCCACCACTCTATAAAAAGCCTCCTGATTTGAAGCCTCTCCTCTGAAGATACGGGCATTGCGTTCTCGCCAAAGGTTATATACGATGATTTGGTTTAGGAGTTTCAAGACTGGAACCGTGCACGGTGTTTGCGATCGCTGGAACTGCCGGCAAAGACCCGCGACTTCCTGTAAGGAGGCTGGAGGAGACGCCATATACCTGCCACAGAAACGAGACCAAGTAGCAACCGCAAAGAAACATTCGAAAAATAAATGCCTGATGGTCTCATCAGCATTAGAACAAAGAACACAAACAATAAATATTAGTACTAAAACCCATTGAGAGAAATACGTGGAAAATAAAACAAATGACCAGAGAAAAAAGATGATAAAACAACGTGGAAACCGCCCAAGTCATGTATGTGATGTAAGTAATGACAAAAGGACACTTGCAAATACGACGAGTACTTCCTAATAAACATATAGGTGATGATTGTTTGGATGGTTTTTAGATTTTAGTTTTTGGTTTTTGGATTTTGGTTTTTAGTTTTTAGATTTTGGTTTTTAGTTTCTGGTTTTTGATTTTGCAGTAGATTTTAGTTTTTGAAAAAACACGAATGGTGATTTTGGTTTCTAACTTTTGGTTTTTGCTTTTATAAAATAGTAAAAATATTTATCTAAAATTGCTGATTTTTTTATTTTTGTAAAGTTTTAATTTTTAGAAAAATTGAATGATATCATTTTTGTTTGAAATTAAAATAAAATATTACTTACTATGAAAAACAAATAATGCAAAATATTACCTCTTAAAAAAATTTATTCTTTTAATAAATTTATTTTATAAGATGAAATACTGCAAACTAGATAGATGAACCAAAATTCATATATAATTAATACAGTTCAAAAATAACAATAAAAAATTAAAAAGTTAAAAAAATATATTTTTAAAATATTTTATAATTCAAATATTATAAATAAAAATATCAATAGCTAGATTATTTAAATATACTAAATAAAATTAAATGTATTTTTATAAGTTCGGAAACTGTATAAAATTATAAGTATATTTTGAATTCTGAAATAAAATTTTTATTATCCTTTTGGTTTTCGAAAAATTCGATTAATGATTTTTTGGTCTGATATTTTTAAAAAAAACTTAGAAATTAGTTTTTTGTTTAAAAAGAATAAATATCAAGAATTTTAATAAATAGTCTCAATAGTAAGCAAATGAATCTTACTAAACCTTTTTTGTTTACAGTAATTATCATTTTTGCTATTTTCTTATATTAAAGTGTAAATAAAATAAAAACAAGTTAAAAAAAATTGGAAACTCATCGTAGGATTAGAAAAAAACTATGAAAACTTGGCTTTTGGTTTTTGTGTTAAGAAAACAGTTATTTGCAAAAACTAGTTTCCCTATATTTTAGGGAATCTATTCTTTTAAAATCTTGATTGGTTCCAAAATGGTTTTTGGAAAAACAAAAGCCAAAAACTAATCAAAAACCACAAACAATCAACCTAGTATTGGACTCGCGAGGCATCACTTCTCTTATTTTAAACCAAAGGTTTGATTTCTTTGTTTTCTATAAAGATTTGAATCAGTAAAACATATATTTTATTATAATTTTTGAGTATAAAATTAAGGTCGGTGCAAATGTTGACTTTGTATATTGTAAATATTAGTATATGCTTCGCACAGTCGCAGAAGATTATAGAAGAGAGAGAGAGAGAGAGAGACAACGTATTCCGTGATAATTCGAATCTTACATAGTATTAAACCAGATTTGTGTTTGTGTTTGTGTTTGGTCGCGAAAGAGAGAAGACAGAGCAATTTGGCACTTGATTATATACCCCAAGACAAAGACAAAGAGAAAGCCAAAGTTATGGGGTTTGAAATAAAACCAGAAAGACAGGGTGTCTGTATAGGTTTTGGGTATATAACCAAACCAAACCCAAAACGTATAAAAATGCCAGGCTAACGACGGGCTTTACGATTAGAAGTGAGCCTAACTAAGAAGCCCACATAACAGTGAAATTTTATCTACAGTATTTTTATTTTATATATAAGGAAAAAGGGGAAAACTTGTAGTCGCCGTTGAACGGAAGAAGAAGATTAATAAATTGTGGTGGTGCAAAATAGGCTCAACCAAAAGGATGAAAATTGGGGGTTTAGGGTTCTTCTTCTTCTTCTTGGCAGCACTAAATTGAATTTGTCGAAACAACGTTGTTTGGTGAAAGATGGGAAGCCTCACGAAGGCGTATTGTCAGTACAACAACATCCCCTTTCACCCTTATTATTACAGACCTTCCAACCTTCACAACCCTATTTCTCTCTTCGCCATCACATCTCCTTCCATTTCACCCACAGACCCTTCTTCTCCTAGTAGTGGTTACAAACCACCACAAAAGTTTCAGTTCGGCGGCCACTTGATAATTCCCGCCGTGGCAGTCGCAGCTTCCGCCTGGTTCTTCCTTCGTCTCCACCGATACCCTCCAATCATCACCGCCGCTCCTATGGATCTCGAGTTGGAGGAAGAAGGTGCGATCAAAGAGGTCCCTTTGCAGCGCAAGCCGGGCCATGTGAAAGCTCTCCACTTTTACAAAACCAAGCCGGGTACCGTCTTCAAACTGATGGAAGTGTACGCCAGTGGTAACTACGAATCCTTGAAAGCCCGGATTCGCCTGTCCGCCGAGTGGCTAGAAAGGGCGAGGAGAGAGTTGGAGGAGGTGGTGGAGAGAGACCCGGGTCGGGTCATGGAGTATTCGCAAGTGGTCGACGAGCTGATGGATCTTCTCAAGGATATGGAGGTTTATGTGGATCAGTGCGAAAAGGACAAGGTTAAGGGTTACCTTAGATCTTGCAATCGGTTGCTTGCCCGTGTCAGGAAAATGGAAGCTCGGATTCTCAATGCCCTCCAAGAGTTTCACGATGATGATGATGAACCAAGAGGAGGAGACAACTAGCTTCAGCAAGGAGGACCCTCTCACTCTTGTCTTGTCTCTTGTCATTTCATTTGCTTTTTTTTTTTTGAGAGTTATGCTTTGCTTCTATGAATGAATCTCTGTAGGATGGTAAACAGGTCTCTCTCTCTCTCAAGTTTTTTTTCTTCTTAACTGATGTGTCTGTGAGAACAAATAGTTACATCGTCTTTATCCTAAGCTGTATCAGATATTTCATTGCTATTCATTTGGCTTACAATCTGAATTCCACAGTCTACACTCCGGTATAGTTTAATTGTGAAATAGTGATCTCTGCAATTACAGTAACCTTCGTTTCTTGTTATGCGTGAAACTACGGCTACAGTATATAAGTAGTTGCGGACAGTAAATAGAACATGAGATTAGAATGCAAGTATATTGGACAATGGATTAGATAATATATTGAACCATTGCATAGTAGATAGAAACATCAGATTGTGTATCTCGTTTGCAAGCATGATGATGTGGATCCCAATCTCTTAAGCCTGCCTGTCAGAGTGTCTTGTGGGATGAAAATTCCCTGAGAAGTAACTCAACTTCTTCAACAACACCAAGCTTCTTAAACCACCGAGCCAGCACAGCAGAAGCTTCTTCCCCAACCATGATCGAGTCTTTCTCAAGCTCAACTAAGAACCCTAACGCCTCATTGAGCTTTTCTTCCATTTCATATGCAGAGAGCACAAGAGCCACACACTTGTCAGTAGCTTTGATTCCGGCTTTTCTCATATTCTCAAAAGCCAAACGCGCATTCTGGCTCTGACCCGAGACACTGTATGCGTTGATGAGCAGTCCACATAGCTTTGCATCGGGGGTGATCCCCGCGATCTGAAGAGCATCAAAAACACGCTTGGATCCTTGGGGATCTCCAGACATAGAGTAGGATCTCAACAAGGCCTTGTAAACCTCTCTCCCGGCACAGATATCATGGGAGTCCATTTCTCTGAGCAAAGCCTCTCCTTTCTCCGGAGTGCCAGCTCTGATGTAGGCCATAATCATGGAACCATAGGATCGATAGTCAAGTGGTTCCCCGAGCAACTTGATATCGTTGAAAGTTTCTTCAGCCAAGCGGTGAAAGCCTGCCTTGCTGTACGACTGAACCATGGCAGTTAGGGTGACCTGATCAATGAGAAAGCCTCGACTTTTCATAGAAACGAGAGTTTTCTCAGCCTCTTGGATTTGGTTAAGCTTCCCATAGTAATGGATGATCTTGGTATAGTCGCGGGGGTTGGCTTCAAAGGAATCCTCCAGCAGCGCAAATTCAGCCACCTAACATAAATTAAAATACTAATGAATAAAATTAAAAATAAATTCCATTCAGACATCATAACAACAGACCTTGATATAAAAGGGAGAGTGAAGATTGTTGAGCTCTTTAAGAAGGGAAAGCCAGTCAGCTCGAATGGGTTTCATCCTCCTAACCCAAGCACCTAACATGTCGCTAAAGCTGCTACCCTTTTCGAAGCATATTATCTGCTTCATAAGCGCTTGACAGCGTTTTGACATCTTTACAGGAATCCGAGTGATTGCCTCCTCTTGTTCTTCTGTAATATGATGACTATTCACATCAACCCAATTGAATCTTCTAGGAGGGCCCTTTTCTTCCTTGTCTACAACCTCCATAGCCATCCTACATTTGCAACTAAAACGATGACGAGATTCTTCTACAGAGAAGGGGGTTTTTGGACTAAAGTAGAGCTTATGGTGGCTTCCACCACCACCAACAAAGGGGAAGACGCTGTTCAACACTGCGTTACAGCTATAAACTCCCATCATACACCTCAGAGCCAAAGGATCATAGAAAATACCCAGAAGATTGTGAGCGGAGCTTTAAGTTCGCCGAGAAAAGAAAACTGAACTTCTTCTGGTGGATAGAACACGACACCAGCAACACCACAAATTAGATGGTTACCTGTCGGCCTTTGTTGGGCCATCGTGATGGATGTTTTATAATATGGGCACCCATTATGGCCCGGTTAAGAAAATAAATACTAAATAAAATTAGCCTGCTTTTTAATATTTACTTTATAAATAATCCCAAAACGGGTATAAGGCAATGGAAATACAACGGAATTTGAATATTTATAATCTTTTAAAATTTTACTAGAGAATTTCAAAAAAAACTTATATAACTAACACTTTTCTATATTTTATAATACAAACAACAAGTCATGGCTTCAAAAAGATTGCGATCTTTGTCGGCTTATGGCTCTGAAAAAAATGTGTTCCTTGCCGGCTTAGCTTTTGTTAAAACTGCAGTTCATCCGTTTAAATATTAATCTACAGATGACAACAAAGTACTATATGACTGATGAAGGTGGTTGGTTACTCTTTTTATTGATATATGGAGTATTATGAAGTTTTACTAAATTAATTGATAAATAATTAAAACGATGTCCACGTACCATGAAAGATAGTTTAATATACACTAATACAAATGTAGAATATGTTTAGAAATTTTAAAACAACACAAAAGATCATAGACGTCAGTATCATTTACGAAAAACTCAATATTTTCGTAGGGGTTAACACATAGATTTTGAAAAAAAATCAATATATGAAAAAATTATTTTAATGCATTTTTGCATCCTGTACTAACATATGATGAAGGTCAAAGAGGTTTGGAACCTTTTTTGTCTCCGTTTCTCTTGAAAATAATGATTTTATTGTGGCTAGTCCACCAATTCAGGAAGTATTATGAAGTTTTACTAAATTAATTGATAAAATAATTAAAACGAAGCCCATGTACCATGAAAAATAGTTTAATATACTTTAATAAAAATGTAGATTGTGTTTAGAAATTTTAAAACAATAGTTAAGATCATAGACTTCAGTATATATAGCATTTACGGAAAAACTCAATATTTTTGTAGGGAGTTAACACATAGATTTTGAGAAAAAAATAAAAAATATGACAATACTAATTTAATGCATAGTTGCATCTTGCACTAACATATGATGAAGGTCAAAGAGGTTTGGAACCTTTTTCTCTCTCCGTTCCTATTGAAAATAGCAATTTTATAGTGGTTAGTCCACCAATTTAGGGAGTATTATGAAGTTTTAATAAACTAATTGATAAATAATTAAAATGATGCACATGTACCATATAAGACAGTTTAATACATATTTATACAATGTAGAATGTGTTTAGAAATTTTAAAACAACAGTTAAGATCATAGACTTCAATATATAGAGCATTTACCGAAAAACTCAATATTTTCGTAGGGTTAACACATAGATTTTGAGAAAATAATCAAAAATACGACTTTACTGTTTTAATGCATAGTTGCATCCTGCACTAACATATGATGAAGGTTAAAGAGGTTTGGAACCTTTTTGTCTCTGTTTATCTTGACAATAGCGATTTTATAGTGGTTAGTCCACCAATTTAGGGAGTATTATGAAGTTTTACTAAATTAATTGATAAATAATTAAAATGATGCTCATGTACCACGAAAGATAGTTTAATATACACTAATACAAATGTAGATTGTGTTTAGAAATTTTAAAACAACAGTTAAGATCATAGACTTCAGTATATATAGCATTTACGGAAAAACTCAATATTTTCGTAGGGGTTAATATATAGATTTTGAGAAAAAATTAAAAATATGACAATACTATTTTAATGCATAGTTGTATACTGCACTAATATATAATGAAGGTCAAAGAGGTTTGGAACCTTTTTTGTCTCTGTTTCTCTTGAAAATAGCTATTTTATAGTGGTTAGTCCACCAATTTAATGAGTATTATGAAGTTTTACTAAATTAATTGATAAATAATCAAAATGATGTCCATGTACCATGAAAGATAGTTTAATATACACTAATACAAATGTAGAATGTGTTTAGAAATTTTAAAACAACACAAAAGATCATAGACTTTAGTATATAAAGCATTTACTGAAAAAGTCAAAATTTTCGTAGGGGTTAACACTTAACACATAGATTTTGAGAAAAAATTAAAAATATGACAATACTGTTTTAATGCATAGTTGCAATCCGCACTAACATATTATGAAAGTCAAAGAGGTTTGGAACCTTTTTTTATCTCCGTTTCTCTTGAAAATAACGATTTTATAGTGGTTATTTAGGGAGTATTATGAAATTTTACTAAATTAATTGATAAATAATTAAAATGATGCCCATGTACCATGAAAGATAGTTTAATATACTTTAATACAAATGTAGATTATGTTTAGAAATTTTAAAACAATAGTTAAGATCATAGATTTCAGTATATAGAGCATTTACGGAAAAAGTCAATATTTTCGTAGAAGTTAACACATAGATTTTGAAAAAAAATCAAAAATATAACAATACTTTTTTAATGCATAGTTGCAACCTGCACTAACATATGATGAAGATCAAAGAGGTTTGGAACCTTTTTTTTATCTCCGTTTCTCTTGAAAATAACGATTTTATAGTGGTTATTTAGGGAGTATTATGAAGTTTTACTAAATTAATTGATAAATTATTAAAACGATGCCCATGTACCTTGAAAGATAGTTTAATATACTTTAATACAAATGTAGATTATGTTTAGAAATTTTGAAACAACAGTTCATATCATAGACTTCAGTATATAAAGCATTTACGGAAACACTCAATATTTTCGTAGGAGTTGATACATAGATTTTGAGAAAAAATCAAAAATATGACAATAATGTTTTAATGCATAGTTGCATCTTGCACTAACATATGATGAATGTCAAAGAGGTTTGGAACCTTTTTTGTCTCTGTTTCTCTTGAAAATAGTGATTTATAGTGGTTAGTCCACCAATTTAGGGAGTATTATGTAGTTTTACTAAATTAATTGATAAATAATTAAAACGAAGTCCATGTACCATGAAAGATAGTTTAATATACACTAATACAAATGTAGAATGTGTTTAGAAATTTTAAAACAACAGTTAAGATCATAGACTTCAGTATATAAAGCATTTACGGAAAAACTCAATATTTTCGTAGAGGGGTTACACATAGATTTTGAGAAAAAAATCAAATTAAGAAAATATTATTTTAATGAATTTTTTTATCATGCACTAACATATGATGAAGGTCAAAGAGGTTTGGAACCTTTTTCTCTCTCCATTCCTATTGAAAATAGCGATTTTATAGTGGTTAGTCCACCAATTTAGGGAGTATTATGAAGTTTTACTAAATTAATTGATAAATAATTAAAACGAAGCTCATGTACCATATAAGATAGTTTAATATACATTAATACAAATATAGAATGTGTTTAGAAATTTTAAAACAATAGTTAAGATCATAGACTTCAGTATATAGAGTATTTACGGAAAAACTCAATATTTTCGTAGGGGTTAACACATGAATTTTGAGAAAACAAAATCAAAAATATGACAATATTGTTTCAATGCGTAGTTGCATCCTGTACTAACATGAAGGTCAAAGAGGTTTGAAACCTTTTTTCTCTATTTCTCTTGAAAATACCAATTTTATAGTGGTTAATCCACCAATTTTGGTAGTATTATGAAGTTTTATTAAATTAATTGATAAATAATTAAAACGATGTCCATGTACCATGAAATATAGGTTAATATACTTTAATACAAATGTAGATTGTGTTTAGAAATTTTAGAACAACAGTTAAGATCATAAACATCAGTATATAGTGCATTTACGGAAAAAAATCAATATTTTCGTAGGGGTACACATAGATTTTGAGAAAAAATCAAAAATATGACAATATTGTTTTAATGCATAGTTGCAACCTTCACTAACATATGTTGAAGGTTAAAGAGGTTTAGAACCTTTTTTTTATCTCCGTGTCTCTTGAAAATAACGATTTTATAGTGGTTATTTAGGGAGTATTATGAAGTTTTACTAAATTAATTGATATATAATTAAAACGATGCACATGTACCATAAAATATAGTTTAATATACTTTAATACAAATGTAGATTGTGTTTAGAAATTTTAAAACAACAGTTAAGATCATAAACTTTAGTGTATAGAGCATTTATGAAAAAAATCAATATTTTTGTAGGGGTTAACACATAGATTTTGAGAAAAAATTAAAAATATGACAATACTGTTTTAATGCATAGTTGCAATCCGCACTAACATATGATGAAAGTCAAAGAGGTTTGGAACCTTTTTTTTATCTCCGTTTCTCTTGAAAATAACGATTTTATAGTGGTTATTTAGGGAGTATTATGAAGTTTTACTAAATTAATTGATAAATAATTAAAACGATGCCCATGTACCATGAAAGATAGTTTAATATATTTTAATACAAATGTAGATTGTGTTTAGAAATTTTAAAACAACAGTTAAGATCATCGACTTCAGTATATAGAGCATTTACAGAAAAACTCAATATTTTCGTAGGGGTTAACACATAAATTTTGAGAAAAAAATCAAAAATATGACAATACTGTTTTAATGCATAGTTGCATCTTGCACTAACATATGATGAAGGTCAAAGAGGTTTGAAACCTTTTTTCTCTCCGTTTCTCTTGAAAATTGCGATTTTATAGTAGCTAGTCCACCAATTTAGGGAGTATTATGAAGTTTTACTAAATTAATTGATAAATAATTAAAACGATGTTCATGTACCATGGAAGATAGTTTAATATACACTAATACAAATGTAGAATGTGTTTAAAAATTTTAAAACAACACAAAAGATCATAGACTTCTGTATATAGAGAGAATTTACCCAAATAAACTTAATATATTTGAAGGGGTTAACACATAGATTTTAAGAAAAATTCAAAATATGACAACACTGTTTTAATGCATAGTTGCATCTTGCATTAATATATGATGAAGGTCTAAGAGTTTGGAGTCTTTTGTTGTCTCCGTTTCTCTAGAGAATAGCGATTTTATAGTGGTTAGTCCACCATTTATGGAGTATTATGAAGTTTTGCTAAATTAATTGATAACAAATTAAAACGATGCCAATGTACCATGAAATAGAGTTTAATATACATTAATACAAATGTAAAATGTGTTTAGAAATTTTAAACAACACTAGAGATCATATGCTTTAGTATATTGAGCAATTACCAAAAAATTCAATATTTTCGTAACATTTAAGCACATAGATTTTGAGAAAAATTCAATAATATGACAATATTGTTTTAATGTAGAATGTGTTTAAAAATTTTAAAACAACTTTAGAGATCATGGGCTTTAGTATATAGGGAAATTATCGAAAAACTCAACATTTTCGTAGGGGTTAAACACATAGATTTTGAGAAAAACTCAAAAATATGTAAATATTGTTTTAATGCATAGTTTCATCCAGCACTAACATATGATGATTGTCAAAGAGGTTTGGAACCTTTGGTGTCTCCGTTTCTCTAGAGAATAGTGATTTTATAGTGGTTAGTCAACCAATTTAGGAAGTATTATGAAATTTTACTAAATTAAGTGATAAGAAATTAAAATGATGTTCATGTACCATGAAAGTGAGTTTAATATATATTAATACAAATGTAGAATGTGTTTAAAATTTTAAAACAACACTAAATATCATAGGTTAACACATAGATTTTGAGAAAAATTCAAAAATATGAAAAATATTTTTTTAATGCATAGTTGAATCTTGCACTAACTTATGATGAAGGTGAAAGAAGTTTAGAACCTTTGTTGTCTCTGTTTCTCTTGAGAATAGCGATTTTATAGTGGTTAGTCTACCAATTTGGAGATTATTCTGAGGTTTTACTAAATTAATTGATAAAAAATTAAAATGATGCTTCTCTATCATGAAAAATAGTTTAATATACATTAATACAAATGTAGAATATGTTTAGAAATTTTAAAACAACTCTAAAGGTCATATGCTTCAGTATATAGAGCATTTACCAAAAAATCAATATTTGCATAGAGGTACACGTAGATTTTAAGAAAACACAAAAAATGACAATATTGATTTAATGCATAATTGCATCCTGCACAAACATATGATGAAGGTCAAAGAGGTTTAGAACCTTTTTTGTCTCAGTTTCTCCTGAAAATAGTGGTTTTATAGTGGTTTTTTTTTGTCAAAAGATTTTATAGTGGTTAGTACACCAATTTAGAAAATATTATAAAATTTTACTAAATTAAGTGATAAGAAATTAAAATGATGTATATGTACCATGAAAGAGAGTTTAATATACATTAATACAAATTTAGAATATGTTTAGAAATTTTAAAACAACACTAAAGATCATAGGCTTTAGTATATATAAAGCATTTACCCAAAAAACTCAATAGTTTCGTAGGGAGTTATAACACATAGATTGAGAAAAAATCAAAAATGTGATAATATTTTTTTAATGCATAGTTGAATCTTGCACTAACATATGATGAATGTCAAAGAGGTTTGGAACCTTTGTTGTCTTCGTTTATCTAGAAAATAACGATTTTATAGTGGTTAATCTACCAATTTATGGAGTATATGAAGTTTTACTAAATTAGTTGAAAAAATTAAAATGATGTCCATGTACCATAAAAGAGAGT
Source organism: Brassica rapa (assembly GCF_000309985.2). Taxonomy (NCBI): domain Eukaryota; kingdom Viridiplantae; phylum Streptophyta; class Magnoliopsida; order Brassicales; family Brassicaceae; genus Brassica; species Brassica rapa. Next base: position 73,651 of record NC_024804.2, read on the forward strand.
TTAATATAGATTAATACAAATGTATAATATTTTTAGAAATTTTAAACAACACTAAAAATCTTAGGCTTCAGTGTATAGAACATTTACTGAAAAACTCAATATTTTCGTAGGGGTTATTAACACAAAGATTTTGTGAAAATTTCAAAAATATGACAATGTTATTTTAATACATAGTTGAATTTTGCACTAACATATAATGAAGGTAAAAGAGGTTTGAAACCTTTATTGTCTCCGTTTCTCTTGAAAATAATAATTTTATAGTGTTTAGTCCACCATTTTAGGGAGTATTATGAAGTTAAACTAAATTAATTGATAAAAAATTAAAACGACGTTCATGTACCATGAAAGAGAGTTTAATATACATTAATACAAATGTAGAATGTGCTTAAAAATTTTAAAACAACGCCAAAAATCATAGAATTCTGTATATAGAACATTTACCGAAAAACTCAATATTTTCATAGAGATGGAACATAAATCTTTTGCCTTCTGTTATTTTTTGTACAGTGTTTTCAGTTATAATACAACGATATATTATTTTCTGTTAGTAAGGAACGGTAATGAAGGGTGTTTTCATCTAACCAAAATAAATGTGATGCTGCTAAAGAAGAAAACAAGTGTATAGGTGTGTGTCCCTAATTGATGAACTAAGAAACATGGTGGAAGAAACTTCAAATACATTAACCAGTTTGTACACCACAAATATGAATCATTTTTATTCTTTATATACCCTCCACCCAACCCAATGTGTAAAAAGTTAAATCGTTAACCAATTTCCAACTCTCAATAAATAAATATCCACAACCACTGGTTCAGTATTTGTATGTCAAATGGTTAGATTCTCCTGTATGGCTATGAACGATCCGACAATGTTACCTCCCACGTCCGGGAACGCCTCACTCCCAGGCAGTGGTCGGACTTTGCCTTTCCGATCCACTTCCACTGGATACTTTAACAGATGTCCTCTCATGTCTGACACTTCTTCAGCTGCAAACTGTTCCCAGTTTCTCTCCCCCATTGTCCTCACTTTCCTTACACATTCTATACTCTCTGGCTGCGTGAAACAGTCATCTAACGTTGCCATATGCTCTGCCCACAGCGACATTCTGTATCCATATATCTGCACACATAAAAGAACAAGCCAATGATCCTAACTCTAGAACCGGAAAAAAATTACTAGTAACTGATTATGTGGTTATTATTATCGGAGGGATGTACCTGACCCCTTGGACCAGAATGTTTCCTTGCCCATGTATGCTGTGGTTGATAAGCTCCCATTGCAATCTCTGTATCTCTTGTCCCTTCCATTGATCGCTGGTTTATATTCGCCGATCCAATTACTACGTATTCATCATCTACGACCATCCCTTTCGAGTGAACATAGATCATAAACCTTCTGCTTTTCCGACTCAATGCCTGCCACACCCTCACCATCAGGAATCATCTTCTCAGCAACATGATCGATAAATTTACATGGCAGTCTCGGATTCAGTTTATTACCTGAGGAGTGTTTGCGTTGCTTGGACTTCCTGTTCCCGAGTTATCGATTCCATCCACCATTTCTCTGTTGCCAAGACAGAAGAAATTGAGGTAATCTTGTGGGGAGAATGCTCCCTCAAGGCCGGTCTCCACTAACGCCTTGTAGATAGTTTCATACATCATCTGCATTGTCTTGTGCTGCAACGATTGACATTCAGTGTTTCAATATTCTCTGCTTAGTTTCGTGATTTCTAGACAACAAGAGCATATTTACTCGGAAATATATACCTGCCAGTACAGAATCCTCTGGGTAGCAGCACCAGTTGGAACACCTTCTGGCCACATTGGAATGACTATATATGCAGCAAACCGTTCATTTGCCCTTATCTTTTCAGCTATCTTCAACGCAATTTCCATAGGAATCAAATTATTAGCACCTACACAACAAAACAAAACATTGTATAGCAACGTTGAGAGCCAATTACAACTCCTAAAAACATCAAGAAAAATCAGAGACGCACAAATTGAAAAAGTAAGCTAAAGCTTTGTACAAAGTTAAGAAGTAGATGGTAGACAAGTAACACGTGACACAATTTAAAGTATGCAGACAAAAACGTATGATGCCTATCCTAGGCTAGGATAATGAAATCATAATTGTAAGGGAAAAAAAAAAGAACTTAGTTTTCTTTGTATTCTTGAAATAAACAAGCAGAGATATGTAACTGAACCTATGTCCTTGTGCGCATTCCAGTTGTAGGAAGACCCAATGAAATATTGATTCTCAATATATATGAAGTGTTGAGCTGCACGAATTGCCTTGACATAGGCTGTGTGTATGCTCATATCAATGAGCACGTTCTTCCCACACACCAAGTTCTATTCAAAACAAAAGCTTTACATGGATTAATTTTTCAAAATATTTAGACATCCAAGCACAAAAGAAAAGATTTTCAAGTCACCTTGCATGTAGCATCTTTTGGATCCTTTGGGAAACCTTTTACAGAGTTTGAATCGATTGAACGGAAAATCTGAATCAAACCAGAAAAAAAACATCAGATTAGCCAGCGTAATATGAACCACGACTATATTTTACCCACATACAAAAAATAGAGTTTTCCTGGACAGTTCACACAGTCGATAGTGTGACTTATTTTATCGACTGTGCATGATAGTCTCAATGAAACCACTATATAAAGGTAATCCTGAAAGGCCCATTAAATATCGATGGCTAGATAATAGTATAAAGAGAAGAAATAGGTACAAGGAAGCTGATGTCAGACGTTATGTTGCTAAACGAATCTAGTCACTAATTACCATATGCTCAATCAAGATAGCAGACACATATTGGTTGGTTTCACATAAATGCTTAAGTTCATCAACTCTTTCTATTCATCTCTAGCTCCAACGCAATGCTAAAGACTGTAAATCACGGTTTCATGACAGTATCATGGTTTTGATATTCTTACCTGAACATGCCAAGCCTCAGGATCGTTCTCGCTAATAGTAGGGGTATCAGAAACTCCTACTATATCTGGAATCCTATCGATCCTCAACAACGCATCATCATAGGAAGTCTTAAACTTCTTGATCCCGCTAGGCTTCGCAGCCTTCAACCACCTCTCCTCGAAGTTGGTTAGCACATCATACGCAGCTGGGCCATCAATCTTACTGTGCAAGTCATGCCACGGCTCTCTTGGACATCCAGAAAGGTTTCCCTGATGAGATGATGACAAAAAAATTAAGGTTATCCCATCCAGAATAAAAAGATTGGGTAACATATGTTTATCAATCAATCTTCCAGCTCAATAAATTTTGATGTCTACAAATGACAAAATCCACCAGGAGGAGCTATGCATGAATGTGAAGAGCTCAAGAAAAGGATTTGGAGAAGACAAGTCCTTTTGTCAAGAATCATAAACTAGCTATTTGGTTATATATGATACAAAGATCGTATTTTAGGGGAAAAAGAAGTCCTAGCTACCATTCACGGTGATCGCTAACTACGTAACTACCACGAAAGCTCCCCAATATTCTAAAACGAAAGAGGATATCAACAAACTGTACCGTAAAGGTGGGGTTGTGAAAGTCATCTTTATGAATTGTTTGTAGTGTCCTAAACAACGGATGTTGAGGAGTGTCATATCGGCCATCACACAGATCAAGCCCACCGACGAAAGCTACAATTTTCCTTCTGTTAGCACCAGCATCGGCATCCACTATTACGTTTTTTTGGTGGTGTGTATAGATTGTCCCAACTTCCTGATAGACCAAAATTTAGTTAGAAGCTGGATACCTCGTTTAACACACAAAAAGAAAAGAAAGTGATACTCTACCCTCTGCTTGACCCAACTATGTCGCTTTCCAGCATTACGGGGGCAGAGCAGGACTTGAACTGAGGAGTGTTTGAAGAAACGGCGTGTCTCCTCATCATGCGTGGCCATAACACCATCCTGTACAGTTACCAAGATGAGTCAAAAGATAAAAAAAACAAGTATTCTCTAGATAAGAAGAAATGTCAAAGAAACCAGAGCCATAGATAAATGAAACTCTAAATATGTCCGACTTGTACACACTAGATATGAAATAAAAATCAGAAAATAAAGAAGAAGAAAACTAAAAGAAGTGGTAACGTACTGTTTTATAACCCAATATGCTTCGTGAAGTTGGATCATCCCAAACCAAAAGCAGGACTCTCACACCTTCTTGGGACTTTGATCTTAGGAGCTCACCAAGAGTACATGCTGAGGCGGGACCTACTTTATCCCGAACCAGCCTAACTTTGTGCCAGACTGACCAACCAGTGATATAAATTAAACGCCTGGCCTGGCGTATGGCATCAAACATATCATGCCAACACTTGCCATGTTGGTAAGACATTCCATTGTCAAGTCTAATACCAGGGAGCATACCTTCAGGGACATGAGCATCTTGGTACAAGGTCACAGTTCCGCCTTTTCTAAGGGGAAAATAAGTTCCAGGCACCCCCTGGTAATCAGGACCAGCCCCAACACCATGATGATAAACACTAAGCTTCTCCATAGGGGTATACTGGATGGATAGTGATAAATTAGCACCAGGTTTACAAGGCTTGCCGTTACTGCTTAGAATAGGAAAAGTGCCTTCAATTTTGGCGCCAGAGTAGATCTGTTCGACAGGTATAGTAACCAATCCAATAAGCTGAGAACCAACAACATCACTGTCTTTAACAACAAAATGAACTTCAGCAGCATGATGAGCAACGGGAACATAAAAATGCTGCATCCAGACAGGGTTTTCACTGTTGCTCATAACGTAGGTTCTACCAATAACAGCACCGGCGACAGATACAGAGACGTAAGGATCACTGGTAATTTTCCTGTTGAGCTGGCCTCCAAAAACGTCACCGAGAGTCTTATGGAACATGTCCATGTTAGGGAGGTTTTTGGCATGATAGATCCAGATGTCAAAATTACCATGCAGCAAAAGGACCTTCAAGGAGCCTTTACCAAAGAGGGTCATACGCATGTCGACACCATGAGGGGATTCAGAGGAAGCATAGCCGGAAGTAGAGGAATCAACACGGTCTAAGATAGGGAGGTGAGAGTTGCTAGGGAAGGAGCTGTTAGGGTAACCATACAAATCGGCAGGACGGGGATGCCAGGAGTTGGAAGGGTAGGAAGAGAGCTGAGGTTTGTCGGAAATGCGGAGGCCACCAAGAAGTTCATCGACGGGGGGATAAGAGGAAGCAGAATTGCTTACGTTATCATTAGGCACAGAGGTGAGACAGTCTTGCCTACGGTATTCTGGAAAGGCTTGAGATTTAGAGGGGGGAGGAGGAGTAGGGTCTTGGGGTTTAGTTTCAGGAGGGGCGTATTGGGCAGCAGGCTCTTGATAGGGATAGTGAGGAGGAGGAGGAGCATAGGTGCCCTGGGGATGAGGAGGATAAGGAGAAGGTCGGTAATCGAAAGAATGGCGGTGATACTCAGGAGATGAGGATGGCTGTGGGGGGTAGTCCAAAGGGCCAGAATGAGAGCCTGAAGCGTGCTGATGAAGCGGAGGAGGCGAAGCATATGGTGGTGGGGTTGCGTAAGGAGGAGGAAGAGGGTAAGGATAATAAGGGGGAGGAGGAGGTTGGTATTGCTCTGAACCGGGACCGGGAGGTCTGTAAGGAGCTGGTGGGTATTGGTAAGAAGGTTGGTATGGGTACTGCGGATAAGGGTAGGGATATCGTGATCCATAATTCTCCATTTTCTATCTATCTAACCTAACCTATCAACACTCGGATCGATGATCTCCAGCTCTGGCAAATCAAAAAGTTAAGATCAATCCCCGCTGAATCAAAAATGTGTTTTCTAGACAGAACAGCGATTAACAGCGAGAGCAATGGGATTTTTGCAATTTATCTATCTAACAGAGTCCGACGAAACTTACCTGAGGAATGGTGGGACCTTCGGGGAAGAAACGCACGCGCAGAGAGGAGAGGAGAGGAGAGGAGGATTCTAAGGAATAAACACGCCTACGCGTCTTTCTTTTTTGTGTCTTTAACGCTGAAACAACCGGCTATTCCAGGTTCCCCCACAATCTTCTTTGTTTCTCCTTTTTTTTGCATGACACTTTATTTAGCCGCTTCCACCTTTCCCGCTTTAACACGTGTATTATAATTCTATCTGTTTATCTGTCTGAATATTTTATCTACTTACTAGGTGAATCGGGTGTGAGAGTATTTTTTTAAGAAATCTATATTATATTTTTAAATGAAAATTAAGTGTGAATTGGTTCTTATTAATAATAATCTGTAAATTTTAAAAGCCATAATAATTGATTTTATAAATCTTAGAACAATTTTATATATCACTATAAATGATTTCTAAATCTTTATAAATTTTTACAGTTTGTGTGCAAACTTTACAAAACACTAGCAACTATAATATATTAATATTCATATACAAATATAATTTTTTTATAACGTATTATTTTCATTAATTATGAACTGAGTTTACATAATCTTTGTGTAGAAAAATGGTAATGAAACATGGAACAAATATAATGTTTTATATAAAACCACTATATCAGTTTTTCTAAATTATTTTTCATACTTTATATAAGTTAATAAATAATTTCTAAAGCTTAAATTGATAAATCATATATACACTTTCTATCAATTTAATAATTAATTACTATGATCATTAATGTAATAATTTTGGGCAGTTTGGAAACTAACATTAATTGTTTGCAAAAAAAAAAGAACTTGATTTCTTTTCTAATATATACTTAGTAAAAAAATTTGTTCAGATTTCTTTTTATCTTCCATAATAGGATCAAATCTCGAAGGTAATACCGTATGACTTATTTTTTCCAGCCAAATATATTATGAACTTTTTTTTTCGGGGAACTGGCTTTCAGAATATATTATGAACTTTTTAACGAATGAAATATATATGAATAGATAGATTTTTTAAACAGTATTTATAGATTGTTATTCTCAAAATCTTACAAGTTACGGTAAGCTTTTGTTCATCAAATATTGGAAAAAATCAGATAATTGATTTCTTTGGTAATAAATATAGGCAGAGAATATTACTCCCACGTCACCGCAATAGGGCTTCTGACCTTGTGCTTGTCAGATATCCAAACCAAAGCTCCAAATGAAGAAGATGAGTCTCTTGATGCTTCTGCAACAAACGTCACCGTATAACTCAGCCTCTCACGAACCTTTTGGAACTTTAGAACCTTGGGCTCCACCCTCACCTCCACACCTTTTGGTTCCTCAACGTGAGCCATATACTCACACGCCGGCGACCCAACGTTGGTCACAGTCCTCCTATATGATCTCACCGTTTTCATCTTCGCGCCATTGGCCAAGTTCACCGCGAAGGACGGATAGTTCAAATCACCAGGAGTAGGTGGACACGTGTAGTTGGTGCCGGAGAACAAGAGTATCCTCTCGCTCGTGTAACTTAAGCTGCACAAGTAGTTCAGATAGTCGACGGTTGATAGGTCGTATACCAGTCCTGGATCTACAGCTCTCGTTGTGTCCACGTGTCCAGCTCCAAAATCAAAAGCTGTTGCCGCCGAATTGGGGCCCGCGCCCATATCTCCGATCGGTTGATTCCTGTTGTCCGTTGTACTCGCCGTCGTCAAGAGCGCCGATTTAATCATCGCCGGTGACCAGTCTCCGTGAACGGATTTGATCAAAGCGGCGATTCCGCTGACGTGTGGACAAGCCATGGAGGTTCCAGAGATGATGTTGAACTGGACGCGCCTCGGGTCTGATCTCAGGAGGCTAGGGCTCGAGAACGGCGACCAACCGGCTAGGATGTTCAAACCGGGCGCTGAAATGTCCGGTTTAACTATTTCCGGCCCGGCGACACTAGGTCCCCTGGATGAGAACGCCGCGACGATCGGAGCTCTCGCACCGTACTCTGTTCCTCTGAATCCAATTGATGCGACGGTGGCGTTCGCCGCACCACCTCCGCCGGCGATGTACTTCAGCAAGACTATTCCGTCAGAATATCCTATAGAAACCGCCGGTAAAACGTGAGGATCAGCTAGGAGCTCCTCTCCTTCCGTCTGTCTGCTCACCAGAAGCATCGCTACGCCGCCGTTCTGTTTCACCTCTTCTCCCTTGGCCGTTCTGCCGCCGGCTCCTCTCAAGCAAATGACGATTTTACCCTCGACAAGTTCTCTCTTGAGCGAGTTCCTAACGCAGAACTCGGCCCCGCTTCCTCCTCCGGCCGTTGTGTTAAACGCTAAAGACAGATTCTCAAAGCCTTTCCCTTTATACAAGGACGACCCAACTATCTTTTTACCGGTCCCGATCCGGACAATCGCCGGAAACGTTCTGTCAGTATAACTAGCGGCAACAGTCATCAGCCACGGAGCTCCGTTACTCACAGTGGATTTAGCTGGACCCGAGTTACCAGCAGAGCAAGATACGAAAATGTTCTTCTGCATCGCTCCAAACGCAGCGATGGCGATGGGGTCGACGTAGAACGGACGTGAAGAACCACCTAGCGAGAGAGAGATCACATCCACACCGTCTAAGATGGCTCGGTCAATGGCTGCCAATACGTCGGTGCTGGCGCAACCTAACGCCCAACAAGCTTTGTAAGCAGCGATCCTCGAACTAAACCTCATTCCTGAAGCGAACCGGCCTTTTGCTAGCCCGAAATAACTCGCTTTCCGGACAATGTCTCCCGCAGCTGTAGATGCCGTATGCGTCCCGTGTCCTTGTGCATCTCGTGCCGACCTAACGAATCAATCAATTAGTCACGCTTTCTTTTTTTGTTACAAGGATGACAATTGTAATGAAAAACAACCTAATAACCCACATGAAATATTCAAAATAACCAAAAAATATTTTTTTAGCTATAAAACTACCCTATTGTTTTAATTTGAAAGTCTTTAGTCAAAAAAGAAAGAAAATATTACGCTGTTTGTATGGAACTTGATTATACATAATTTGTTTTGTATGTAAAACTCGAAGATTTTCTTGGCATTATTAAAATTACTAGTTAATTTTTCAACCATATATATATGATATATCTAACCTGAAATCAGTGGTTTCGTTGATTTTTCCAACGATGGATTCGTAGCCTTTGTAATACGCGCCAGCTCCAATGATCTTCTTGTTACACGACGAAGAAGAGAAGTTTGTGCCTTCATCGCACGAACCTCTCCATCTAGACGGGACTGGAGGCATGTGCGTGTCTCGGAAGCTCACGTGCTCCGGCGAGATCCCTGTGTCCACAAGGCCGATGATAACGTCAGAGGATAGACTCGTCTTGTTCCAAAGTCCGATCCCAAACTCGAGACCAAGAAACTCGTGAGAATGGGTTGTGTGTAGAGATAAGAGCTCGTCTAGATACGCCGAGATAAACCCTCGTGAGTTCTTCACTGTCTCGAGCTGGTCGTCGGTGAGAGTCGCGGAGAAACCGGACATTGCATTCTCGTAAATATAGTGAATCTCGGGGAGGGCAAAATCATTGTCGTCTTGGATATTACTATCTGTTTGGAGTGAATTCAGAAGCGAAGAAACGATGTCTTTGGTATTGGTTTTGACAGTGTGGATCACGTAGGTTTGTTTAAGGGACGAAGCATTTGATGTGAAGAAAAGGAAAAAGAGGAAGAGTAATGATCTGATGAACATCATGGGACGGTTGTCGTAAAAAGGAAAGAAGAGCATTAAAGAAGTAGATAGATATGTATCTATGATCTCGTCTCTATGTTGTATATAAACACATGAAAAGATATTGGGGTGACGTGTGAATACTGTGGAGCTGTAACCTGAGGAAAATGTGACCTCAAAAGAACAATTATATTTAAAAAATATATATATGTTTTTAACTCGATCAAATACGTGATATATATGAGTTTGTAACTGTCGCTGTTATGTGCGTTTGTTACATAAATGTTGGCTTTAGGAGTCGTGGGTTCATTTATATTTTACCAATAAAAGCAAGCATATACACGTATTGATTAAAATACAATGAAGACTGAGGGATAAGTTAAGCCTTTGATATGTAAAATGCTTAGTTGGTTGATTCTGTATTTGGTTAATTTTACAAGAAAAATCACAGTTAAGCGGAGCTACTCGTTAGTTTAATATCTCCATTGCACATACTTATGGTGTCATAAAAGTCGTAGTGATCATTTCTAATTCCACAGTGATAATTTTACCATATATATTAGCTAGTAAATACTTATATACGTCTGTTATTGTGAATCCCCTTAACGTTGAAGAAAAGTTGTTCGAGAAGAAATATAATAATACGAGAAAAACAGACGGGGGGATGCAGCTTCCACCGCCGGTAGGTGGCATTAATGAGGGGGACAATGCCATAATAATTGGGGCGTGACCTAATATCACTCATCATAATATGTTTTCTGACCTCTTCAATACTTTTACACTTCTTCTTCTTATAATTCAAATCATTGCTTATTCACACTTCACTGACCTTCTATCTCTCTTTCAGACCATCTCTTTTGTCTTGGCTTTGAATCCAAGTTGGAACACGTAAGCAACAACGACCAACCTTGTTGTTTTTGTATTAGTATTTTAGTTTTCCACTCCTATGAACGTCAGAGATATTATTAATCGTATCTTCCCTATTTAATTCAACATCACTTAAAGAGGATTGAGATGTAAATACACCAAATAATTGGCTCTTCACAAGATCTTCATCTATACACCAAGAAGGTCTTGGACCGTCTAAAGTCATCACACTGAGTAAACACAAAATAAGCTTTTTATTTTTCAATTTGAAAGTTTTTTTCACCAAAAAGTTAAAGAACAAAATGGTGCTGCCCAGGATCGAACTGGAGACCTTTTGCGTGTAAGGCAAACGTGATAACCACTACACCACAGCACCATATGCCACGAGTTCCTAGTTTTTTAATAAAAGTTTCGTAAAGAAATAAAGCCTGCTAATAGAAAGAAGAAAAAAAACAGCACATATGAAAAACAAAATTGAAGGTTTGGTCTAATTCGGAAGCGAAGAAGATGAGTGTGTTAATATTTACTAACATCAATTATCAGTTACAATTCTCTCCCGCAGTCATGGATAAACAACGGGATTGTATATATCTTATCTTTATATATAAAAGAGACTTTCAATCTCTCTTGGGCATGCCACATAGGTGTTCATGTCACAAATTCGTTGATCCTGGTGTCGACACGTGTCCAGGTTACTTAAACTCACCGTATCATTTAACGTGACAGCGAGTTCTTGGGTTTCATTTTTCTGTTATGGTTACAGAGTTGAGCCCAATATCGAGAGGCCCATGTATTCTTCGTAAACAACAAGCGGCTTCTAGGGTTTGGTCTATTCTTCAGTCGCCGATACCAAAAGCGTTCTTCTCCGTTCTCAGACGAAATCAATGAAGTGTTTTTCTGTTAAAACATCAGCCATTAAATCTTAGGCCTTCTCTCATCTTTAGGGACGATTGGATTTTACCGTCGACAACCAACTTGATGTTGCAGTTACGCTTCTCTTCCACTCCAATTGATTCCGTAACTGCTGTTATTTATGGCATTCATTCAGACAATCCCATGATCTCCTCTTTAATTTATCTTCACCGTCTTCTACAGCACAAGGGACGCAGTTTTGTTATAAGCTCACCACACAAATTCTCTTTTGTTCATTGACAGACAAAACGGAAGCTAGAATCATAATTAAGGCGAATCAACAAGGAACCGAACATCAACTCTCTACATACGTTCATGATGATGTCAACAAGAATCTATTCTTCAATTGGCTCCATACACTCTGTAATCACCTTCTTCTTCTTCTTTTTTTTGTTCATGCCGGATAATAAGATTTTTAAGTTTTCATTGATACTTACTTTGATTTGTTTCTTGAAGAAACTGAGGACAAAAAAAATCCTTGACGAAGTCAGGGAGATAAGATCAAACTTTGAAATCTCAGAAGAAGAATAAGAAGCAATGGGTATGATTTTGTCATTATTTCTTTGTATCAAGGGGTGAAATGTTTTTCTCGGTTTATTAATCCATCTGTTTTGTAGCAGAGAATGCTGATTGGTGATCTCAGGAAGAGGCTATCAAGCTACATGACCCGAAAAGGAGGTTGGATTGCTCAACTGAGATATCTGGGTCCAAGAAGCAAAACAAAGATATCATATGAGAGGCAGCTCAACCGCATCACAGAGATGGTAATTTCTGTCATAGTATTGACTTCATTGTTAATTTCTGGTCTCCCAAAAGGTCCTGTGGGATGTTGCTGTGCTTTTATTTGTCAGTACATTTAAGGAATCAGTATATTGCATTATGTTGTTTATGTCATGTAATGGGGCGTTTAGGTATCCTGATCTTTGCGGCTTTCCTTGACAATGTTCCTGAGCTAAAAGTTCTCTTTGTTACTTAATATTATATCTTTGTTTGCTTTCACTGTTTTCCAGCTGGAGACATAGCTGAGTTAAACGACAAAGAGTCTGGAGCGGAAGAGAGGGCATTTGAAGTTTGGAAATGGTCAAGCGATGAGATTAAGTAGCTGAGAAAAAATCTGGAGACAGCGAAAAGAGATCAAAGGAGCTCCAAAAATAATTGGGAAAATGCATCAATCTGGAATTGAGAGTCAGTCTATAAGGGTTTTCATTGAACTAGGAAAATGCATCTATCTGTGATTCCAAAAAGCTTTCTCAAACTCTGATAAGGTTATCATTTGTATTCATATCAGTCTATGATTTTGTCAACAAGAAGACAGAGTAAGTACATCTAATTACAGATGCACATGAATATTTTTTTTTTCTCTTTTGATGCTGGACAAATTTGACTTTACTTAATTTTTTTATTTTGATTAATAAGATTCCCTTGGTTTTTTTCTTTATTAGAGATTCAATGTACGAAAACAATTTCACTAATTAAGATCATTGTGAGTTGATGAGATGTCAGTAACTACTTTCAAAATGTAAGAACATAATATATTTTTTTTGGTCAAATGAACATAATATCTATTATGATATTTTTCACAAAGTAACATATATTCAGACAAAAGGTTATAAATTATTATTTATAAATGGTTAATTAATTTATGCACAAGTTAAAATTCACTTTCTTTACAATAATTTCAGGACCAATGATGTAGAAAGTGAAATAAATTATATCTAAATACTTTTGATAAACATCTTATTTTAAAGATGGAAAATCTAAATTTATATAAATACAATTAAATTTATATTAAAAATTAAATATATATTTAAATTATTGTATCGAAAGAACTAAAATAAATAATATTATAAAACCCCGAGGCATAGCGGATTTTAAAAAATCATAAAAAACATTTGCATGTGTAGACGAAAAGAATTCATTTTCCTCAATAAATATGAATACAGATGCAATTGTATAGTAATCCATGTGTATATTAATAAGATAAACATAATATTAAAATATATAACAACATAGATTTTATTATTTGATGATAATAATAATTAACTTATGAAAACATTGATATGTTGATATCTTCAAAGAGATACAACATATATGTTAATTAATTGGTGTCGCTCACCACAAAATTTCTCTTAATCATGATCATCAATCGTCATGCTAAAATATAAGTTAAGACTTCTCAACAAAAATAAGTATATAAGTTGAAGCTATAAGCTTTTAAATGTTCATATATGCTTGGCTGGAGGGAGTCTCCAACTAAATTAGACGGATGCTGGAGGTGAATTAAAACTTCGCTTCATGGTATTACTGTCCGAGACTCCCGGCTTACACAGCGACTTACCAAGAGACAAGAGCAGCTATTACATATCACCGTAATAATATTAGCCGAAGATGCGAGCTATGCTTCTACTTTAGACAGATGCAGAAATTTGTTTACATGATATAGTGTGAGGCTTTAATATTTAAAATATTTAGACTGTTCATTGCCTATCAGATGGAAATTAGAAGGCCTTCATTTTAAATTTCAACAACCAGAAGCTTATTTTATAGCAAAAAAATGTTCGAATAGAGACATGTTAAATTATCAATAAATTTAATTTTAAAACATAAAAATAATTTACTAAACATTTATTATACATAGGATAATAAACATGTTCCTCTTATAATATTTATAAAAATGTTAATAATTCATAATGTGAATAATGAAATTATCAAATTATCCAAACATTTATTAAAACATACAAATAATTTACTACAAATTTATTATACATAGGATAAAATTATCAAAATGTTACTAATTCATCTAATAATATTTTACAAATTACAAAATTTATTATACATAGGATAAAATTATCAAAATGTTACTAATTCATCTAATAATATTTTACAAATTACAAAATTATATTAAATATTTACTCTAACTATTTAATTTATTTTTACATTATCATCCCGCCCGCGGGCCGGCCCTAGTTTTTAATATAAAGTACTGATGTTACTAAGCAAACTATACGACAACTTCTCACAAGTTGCTCTCTTACTCGAGGCAAACCAAAACTTGTTCTCCTCGTTTTCAAAGGATCAACTCAGATACTTCAGTACATAACCAAATTTTTTCCCGCTAATACTAGGATGAGGCAGCATTGAGAACATCTGAATACCGACCCATCAACATTGTGGTCAACTTCTACTAAGGTACATATGACTCTTGTGATTGTTAATGTCCTTTTTCAAGAACCGGAATACATTTCAAGAGTTCCTAGGGAGAACACTTCTTCCCTCAGCCAGAGGTATAATTCTATTTTAACTGTCCAACCTTTTGCATCACAAAGACAAATGAATCACTAACATTTACATAATTACATATATGCCCGCTTTTGGTCTTGTTGTAACATTCAGACTGAAACACACCAAAAGTTGCTTCTCTATGGTAGATAGAACTCTCTTCAGTCGGCTTCTGAGCAACAAAAACAGCTGAATCCAATCTCACAAAACAAGGTGAATTCTGCATTCAATGGGAAGAGAAATAATGTTGCGAAAGTCCCTTTAGCACATATAAGCAGGAAGTAAATAAGTAGAACACAGACCCAACGCTGTTCTTGTAGAACTCGCTGTCTCTGCAGTGTAAAATTGTTTATTCGTAATTCCCAAAGTGATAAGTGTCTTTTTACAATCACGAAAGCTTCTCAAATCTCAACCTTGAATTAAAAAAAAATGTCTACAGTGAGATTAATCTACTATCATCCATGGAATTGGTAGATAAGATCCAAAGCTCTCAACTTGGAGGCATTTGGGTCCAAATCGAACTGCCCATAATAATCACGGCTACTCCTCTCTTCTGTCGCCGAAGTCTCCACCACCGCAGACGACGGAGACAGTGGCCGCTTCTTGGCTCTCTTGTTCCTTATAAAACACTCTCTCATCTTCTCCTCCACCTTCTCCACCGCCGAGTCTCTCTCATCTTCCATCGCTTCAGCCTCGCCCTCCCCTAATTGCATCGGAGCGACGGAGGAGACAGAGTTATCAGATGCCGGCGATGGAACGGTGGACAGGAGCAAGGTGGAGAGGCGGTGGTGGGCTGTGCGGAGAGAGGAGGAGATTTGAAGGAGCTGGTTTCGTTCCACGGCGGTTCCGATTTGATGAGACATGAGTGTTGCTTGCTCCAGCGATGCTATCAGCTCAGCTACTTGCTCTCTGTTTCCCATGACCTTTCTCTCTCTCTCTCTCTCTAAATTTTCTCCAGATATTTTGTGTGTGTTTTAGATTCTTTTAACAGAGAATCACAGCAGCAAGTACCAGAGTTTGGTCGGAAGAAGAGACCAAGTACTTGCCTTTTTGGGCCTTTTTCTCTCTTTTTATAAATGGGCTTTACTTGTGCAAATAAAGCCTACTCGCGAGGTTTGTAATCTGTTTAAAGGAGGGGTATTCAGAATAAAGAAGAAGGGATATCGAAAATAATTTTTTTTTCTGACCGGGGTAAATTAGATTACTTTTGTTAAAGGGGGCAAACTAGATTACTCTCCTTCTAAAATGGATCTCTTCAAATCCAAATCCAGCTCATCATAATCATCTGATTTTATATGGTCGTCCTTTGCAATAACACCAGAGTGAAAAAGGTTGCCAATGAATTATGTTGATACTATATGTTTGGCTTTTATGTAATCATTTACATTGCATGTACACTTTTTTTCCCTGACGTTTTATCTTTATAACAAATAAAGTGTCCTCCGTGTTAGAGGGTTTGAAGATGTATATATTTTTCTGTATTTAATGATTCGAAAAAATAATAAGTAGTTTAAAAGCGACATCACATGGCCAAATTGAATTTCAAATTATTGTTACGATAACATAATAAATCAAATAGCACATTCATGCATTCACTCTTCAAAGAAGTGTAATTATCATAATCTAAGAGTTTACCATTCTCATTCGAAATTTACTAGTTGTCAATATATAGGTTTTTATTTATTTTTAAATGCTCACACTTTCTTTATTTTAATACTTTTTGATGATCAGATAGGACGAGAATAAAGAATCTGTCACGTGAAGCAACCATATTTTAAAACTTTTAAATATAATAACAGTTGTTTGAAGGGGTGGACACTTTACCCGATATCCGAAGTGGCACCCGAACCCGATCCGAAAAATCCGAACCGAAATCCGAACCGAAGTAGCAAAATATCCGAACGGGTATTGAATAAGGAGAGATTGGATACCCGAACCCGAACGGGTAATACCCGAACCCGAATGGATATCCGAAGATAACCGAACATATGTATAATTAACCTTATATTTCTATTTTACATCTCTTATTTTATATAAAATATTTATATTGATACTACACATACTTTAAGTTCATATAATGTACATGCAATTACGGAAAAAAATGATTTGCTACTCACTTAAAAAATGCATGTCAAGTGTTTTATTTCAAAAATTAACAAAAAGTTACATCTAAAATTTAAAAAAAAATAACTAAATTAATGCCTTTTTAGTTTTAAAATGTTATGTCCAAATCTATTAACCCTTCAATCTATTATAAATAAAAACTTAGTTAACTGAAAGTTATATTTTTAAATACAAGAAATTTGAGAAATAAAATTTTTTTTTTTTTCAAAATCTAAATATCCGAACCCGATCCGAAATAACCGAATCCGAACTAAAAATACCCGAACCCGACCCGAAATATAGAAATACCCGAACGGATTTTACACCTCTATACCAAAATACCTGAAAATTCGAAATATCCGATCCGAACCCGAACGGGTACCCGAATGCCCACCCCTAGTTGTTTGTGTGTTTGTATGCCAAAGTAGCAACTCTTGAAAACTTGGGTGTCATTAGAGTTATTCAAGGAATAAAGGAAAGAAAATAGATTGTTAGAAAAATTAATTGGGGCCCATTAGCCCATAGCTCACGCGAGTCGCACATGTTGCTATGTGTGGCATTTTTTGTAATACCACTAAAGTAGAAGCACATGATAGTAATTGGAGCATTCAGTCTTTGGATTCAGAAAAGAAATCGAAATCGGAGCGACACGTAGCACATCCCAGTAAAGTAGCTCAGTTTGAAGCAGATCGAACGGTCCTACGAAACAAGACATGTCAATGAGTTGTGTAACGTTAAACAGATCTAACGGGTCAAATGAATCTGGTAAGATCAATAACAGCCGTTGGATCACAGGAAAAAAAGTTACCGCTTTTAAGGGCGTAGGGCTTTTCTTGGGAGCAGATCGACCCGACACTACTGTAATAGTATATTATGTTTCCATAATTTTCATATTTTTGAAAGAAAGTAAATAAGCAAAGTAAAGAAATATAAGGATTTTAAACAGAGATCGGGATTTGATCGAAGTCGTCTTTAGAGCATGCGCAACGGTGAGGCTGGGAAGTAGAGTCCTTAGGATTAGAATATTAAATTTTAATGTTTTTTTTACTTTTTGAATAGTTAAGGATTGTAATTAAAAATAATGTGTGCAATGGTGTCACCTATATTGAATCCTAGCTCAACCATTCAGCATCAAATTTTTGGTCAATCATGAATCAATGGAAAGTCTAACTTCAAGGATCAAGCTGAGCATGAAACCAATTTGCGCTATTCAATTCGATCACCGGAGAAAATCAATTTGTGACTATATTTTCACTATAAACATTTTCTTTTAAAACAGGGGAGTTGAACATTTGATAACAAAAGCTAGGTTGTGAACGTGGACTACAACACGCTCAAGACCTCAGGAGGCCAAACAAGACACACCAAAACTGAAAGTAGGATATTAAAAAACGTCACCTGAAGTTGGTGACACAGACAGAACGTATGCCAGCATCAGCCGCTGCACGGCACGCTACGGGGACAACATCAGACACCTGTGTTTAACAAAAGTGAAAAATTCTCCAGGTGAATTTTACAAAGCAAAAGTCCAAGATAAGTTAACGATGGGCTGAGAAATTGTATGAAAAGAAAAGGTTAATTACCACGAAATCAGCTTTGATAGAATGAAGCCACTCCACTTCTGTTTCCAAGATTTCAGCTCGAGGAATCACAGCTGTTTCCACATACTGTGGAAGACGCAGCATCACAAAAAAGTGTAAAGCTCATAAACTGGAAATTGCAATCAAGATAAGACCAATAATCATTTACAAGTGATCACATGAGTTAAAACCTTTTCTAAGGAGGCAAGACGATCTACAGTCAGAGCATCAGCTTGCACAGCTCCACAGTCCAAAAGAACCTAACAATCGCCAATTAATCAATATATCCTTATGTTTCCAGTAAACAATTGAAAGAGTAAGCAAGTAAATGATCGATAGAAACCTTTCGAATCTTTAGCCTAGGAGACTGAATCTCGGACGTGAAGACAAAATCAGGCGCGCCGATGACGACATGAACGTCGTGCCCGGCCGCGATCAAGTGACGGACAACCTGAATTGCCACAAATTAGCCACGATCGAACTAACGCAGTAGTCACAGATAAGAATGATGCAGAGAGAGAGAGAGTGAGAAGGAAAACCTCGACGATGCGGGTGGCGTGACCGAAGCCGTGTCCAGTGACGTAGTAAGCGAAGACCAGGTGCTTGCTGGAAGCTGAGACGCCTTCGTTATCGTCAATCCTCATTTTCTTCGACGGGAAAATATCTCTCCGACGATCGCTGAGGGGAAGAAGAAGACTGATTCTAAAGAACTAATAAATTTCCAGCTTTAACGAACGATCCACTCAAATTCGGCCACGTACCACAAGGATCAAGTCCTTAAACCTCCTAATTACGGACCAATCCTTACGTTTATTAGCCTAAATATTATTATTATATTAAAACTTACATATGCTTTAGCGTTAAGGATTCGGGATGAACCCCCGTTGCGGACGCTCTTAGTTTTGTACTCTGTCCTACTTTGGACCTCTAATAAATATTCTCTCTCTCTCTCTCTCTCTAGATGGTGTTTGTGATTTGAAAATATTCAAATATTTAAATATATGAGCAAAAAAAGACAGGAGGAGGAGGTGTTTGTGTTTTAATTTAATAGTCTTTTTTTTTTTGAGGAAGAGAAGTGAGCAGTTTGTATTTGTTTCTGCAAGATCTCTCAACAGCTCTCCCAGCTTTATTAGGTTCTTCTTCATCACATTAACAAAACATTTTTTGGCGTCCTTGTCGTGTCTGCTGGGCAAGTAAGTATGTATTACTATTATTCACGAAAACAATGTTCTAAATCTCAACTTTTGTCTCCCATAATTGCTTTGATTATCTTTCTTTCAAGAAGTGGTTTATTAAAATTAATTCATTCATTCTGATTCCAAAGTTCCAAATCCACAATTTTGAATCTACTTCTCTCATTCATCGAGCTCTTTCTTTCTGGGTTTAAAAGAACACCTCTAAAGTTAAAATCCTTTTGTTTTTTGGGTAACAAAAAAAAAGATTGAATGATAATTATATTGCGATTCTGAATCTTCTTAAAGGTCGGCTTCTTCTTTGTGGTTGATGTTTATAATAGTCACAATATAAAAAAGAGAGAGAGAGAGAGAGAGCGAGAGAGCTAAAGTGATGACTAATAAAAAAAAGTAGTGATCTCAAACTCAGTTTTGCTTTTCTTTTACCAAAGTTATTGCTTTTACTCACCGATACAAGACAATTCTGTAATTCAGAAAGTAAGTAGTTTATCTCATTTCTGGTCTTCATCAGTTTCTAAACTCATTAGATTCTTTGTTTCTCTTTTTATTTCCCTCCCCCTTTCCTTTTGATATTTAACTTGGGAGATCAATAATAATTCAAGAAAATCTTAGCTTACCTTGTTGTACGTGCATACACTTACAGAATCTCCTCTGTGTATTTCAGAGTTCCAAGTTGTGTTTCTCAATGGATGCATCATTTCTCAAAGTCAACTGCTAAAAACCCAACAAGGTAAAACACACCTCAAAACCCACTCGGCATCTTTACTTGCTTACAGTGATTAATGCTTTACTATACGCTACAAAGTGGTTGTCTAATGAATTAAGACTTTGGGCGTTGACTTGTCTTCAAAGAAAAGTCTGCTGTAACTGTCCATCACCAAATTCATTAACAAAAACAATACAACTTGCACCTTCCCCCTTTTTTCTTTAAGGAATTGGCTCCAATCACAACACTAACCTTTGCGAGTATTGGAAAGTTTTGGCATTGACAATGATTGTTTCTTTCTTAGGAGTGTTTGAATATATATTCATTCCGTGGCTGTCAATGAGTTTGCTTGTGTTTATTCTCATATGTTATATATACTTTTACTACTATATTAGGGGAGAGGGAGAAGCATTTAATGATAGTCCTGCATCTAGAAACCACTCAGATTTGATATGTCGTGAGGAAACTTCATTCCTTTTTGATTCTGTTAGATGTTGTTTTCATCTCATCTCAACTCAACTCAATCTTTTTTAGTTTGTGTGTTTGTCTTCTAGTCCATAAAGTTTTCTTTCTTTCTTAATCTCTATTTGCAGGCAAACTGTCACTTGAGAGTTTCAGATGAGGTAAAGTTCTATTCATCTCTCATCATGGACTCTTCTGTTTTTGTTGATGATATACAAAGAGCTTCATGGCTCAGTGAAGTATTTGTTTTCTCTCTTCACTCAGGTCAAATTAAAACCCAAAGGGACAACAAAGCTTTGATTTGTATTCAAATGGGAACGATGGCAGAATTAGGAAGCATGGGAAAGTTTGAAGAGCAGCAACAGGCTAATCAGATAGTCTTATACAGAGAATCAGCAGAAGAATGGCTATCCCACGTCCATTCTCTCATACCGTCCGTCCTCCACAAAGCCAAAACGGTTCCCAATTTCACAGGAAGATGGAAGACCATCATCTCCAAGATCCAACAGATCCCAGGCTGCTTATCCGACCTCTCAAGCCACCCTTGTTTCTCCAAGAACAAGCTCTGCAAGGAGCAGTTGCAATCCGTGGCTAAGACACTCAACGAAGCCAAGGAGCTCGCCGAGTTGTGTTCAACCGACAAGTATGAAGGGAAGCTGCGTATGCAGAGCGATCTCGACGCTTTGTCAGGAAAACTGGATTTGAATCTAAGAGACTGCATGGTTTTGATCAAGACGGGAGTTCTAGGCGAAGCTACGTTGCCTCTATACATCTCAAGCTCATCGGAAACGCCCAAAATATCAAGTCTAAAGGAACTCTTGGCGAGGCTTCAGATAGGTCACTTGGAATCAAAACACAACGCACTGGAAAACCTGATTCGCGTGATGGAAGAAGACGAGAAGATGGTGATGCCTTTGATGGGAAGAGGCAACGTGGCAGCTTTGGTTCAGCTGTTAACAGGTTGCACAAGAATCAGAGAAAAGGCGGTGACTCTGATCAGCGTACTAGCGGAATCAGGACACTGCGACGAGTGGCTCGTCTCCGAAGGCGTGCTGCCTCCTCTGGTGAGGCTACTCGAATCAGGAAGCCTCGAAGCCAAGGAGAAAGCTGCGATCGCGATCCAGAGACTGTCGATAACAGAGGAAAACGCGCGGGAAATCGCAGGGCAAGGAGGAATCACGCCGCTGATCGAGCTCTGCAAAACGGGGGACTCGGTGTCGCAAGCGGCTTCAGCAGCTGCGCTGAAGAACGTATCGGGAGTGGCGGAGCTGAGGCAGTTGCTGGGGGAAGAAGGGATGGTGAGAGTGTCGATACATCTTCTAAACAATGGGATACTGTTGGGATGCAGAGAGCACATGGCTCAGTGTTTGCAGAATCTCTCTGCAGCGAGCGAATCTCTACGCGAAGAAATTGTTTCGGAAGGCGGAGTCCCGAGCCTCTTGGCTTACATCGACGGCCCTCTGCCGCAAGAACCGGCGGTTACGGCGCTGAGAAATCTAATCCCGTCGGTAAACACGGAGACGTGGGTGGCTCTCAACTTGCTCCCACGATTAGCGCACGTGCTAATGTCAGGATCGTTAGGCGCGCAACAAGCAGCGGCGTCTGCGATCTGTCGATTCGGTAGCTCACCGGAGGCGAAGAGGCTAGTGGGAGAGTCAGGGTGCGTTCCGGCGATGGTGAAGCTTCTGGAATCGAAATCAAACGGGTGTAGAGAAGCGGCGGCTCAAGCGATTGCCGGATTGGTGACGGAGGGGAGAGTAAGAAGGGAGTTGAGGAAAGACGGGAAGAGCGTGACGAATCTGGTGATGCTGCTGGATTCGAACCCTGGAAACACAGCCAAAAAGTACGCCGTGGCGGGGCTATTGGGATTGGCGGGGAGCGAGAAGAGTAAGAAAGTGATGGTCTCGTACGGAGCCATCGGGTATCTGAAGAAGCTCTCGGAAATGGAAGTGATGGGCGCTGATAAACTTCTCGAGAAGCTTGAGAGAGGAAAGCTCAGAAGCTTCTTTCACCGCCGGTAAAACACAAACGAAGTGATGTAACGTTTATATAACCGTTTAAGTATGACTTGGAACACTATTAAAAAGCCCGTTGGGCTTTAACTCTCTTAAGCTGATAAATATATTGGGCTATTTATTAACTAACATATAAATATTCACTACAAGCCCGCAACGAAAAATTACAATCTTATTGCCTTATTTGGTTTTTGGTTACCATTTTACCGAATCACACAACATTTGTACTGTTCAAAAGTTGGAGACATTGGTGCGGTCAAAGAAAAGACCAGATGGGTGCCCATTAGGGACCAAAGCCAGCTTCACAGGACTCGCAGCGCCTTCTTCAACTGTCAAAATCCCAGTGTTGAAGTTGATCTCTGTGTTTACGAAACCAGGACAGACGCAGTTGATGATGATTGATTTGTTCTGCTTTGCCAAAACTCGTGTCAGTGCGATCACTCCAGCTTTCGATAGTATGTATCCAGACATTACTGTTGGCCAACCTTTGTCTTGTAATGAGCCTTCTCTGTAATCCTTGAGGTACTCGTTCATCACTTCATCTATTTTCTCTAAAGTTAGATTCTCACCATCACCCAGCACTCCTTTTGCCCATTCATTTGACACATTCTGTAGTCAATATAATAACACTTTTTTTATAATAAAAAAAAAAAACCGAGAGGCCTAGCCAAGCAGATGATAACATGATCCTTACTACTCTTTACCTGTAACATTCCCATGGTGGAAGCAATGCTGACGATTCTTGGGGAATCAGAAGCTTCAAGGAGAGGAATCATGGCCTCGCACATTCGCTTTACCCCGTAGTAGTTCGTCCTGATTGCCTCCTCCACTATCTCATATGTATCGCTCATTATCTTTGAAATATCGGTAGGTGCACCAGCCTGTACTTAAAAGTCATCTCATATATATATATATATATATATATATATATATATATATATATATATATATATATATATATATATCTAAGAGTAGGCTACCTCTCTCAAGCTTCCTTACTACAATTTTCTTGAATGAGATGAAAGTAAGTTTATTGGGGAAAAACAGTACCTCCGCTATCTGAGATTTGAGAACATCGACATTAACATTTGCACCTCCAACTCCGGCATTATTGACCTGTAGATATATATCACCAAACAAAGAAATTAGAAAAGAAAAGAGTTCACTTAAGATTTAGCACTAAGCATACATATGAGATCCTGCCTAAATAATAACAAGTGTGATCTGTGGAAAGGGAGTTGCAACTGACTTAGATCTGCAAGTGAAACTGATAAATCGCAGACAAAAAGAGATTTGATTGACAAAAATATTATAAAAAAGTACCAGAACATCGAGCTTCCCGAAGCGGGTCTTAACAAAGGAAGCAAGAGAAGCGATGCTGTCTGGATTGGAGACATCAAGTAGGTGAAAGAGGATGGCTTGATCAGAAAAACCATTCTCTCTCTTGAGCTTTTCGACAGCTTCGAGACCTTTCTTCTCATCTCTCGCTGTTAGAATCACAGTCATCCCATTTTTAGCAAGTTGCCTGCAGATCTCAAACCCAATCCCTTTGTTCGAACCACTTACAACTGCAACTCTGGCGCACACAAATCATATGAAAAGAAATCAAGTTACTTATATTGAAATCTCAAGACGAGAAGCTAGAGAGATAGGAAGCACAAACCTTGACTCTGCCATCGAATTGATCAGAATAGCCGATCAGCTATCTGTCTTCTTCTTCGGCTTGAAATATACAGCTTAACTAACAATCAATGAGGAGGCCATTTCTGTATTTATTTATATTTCGTTTGTATGGATAAGAATAAATAAGTGCCACATGCATGAAAGACACACACCGCTAGCTTTTACTATATTTTAATAAATTAATGATAGACACCAATGTTTCCAAAGTATCAAAGCAGAAGAGATTGTTATTGCCAAAAAAAACTGATAGGAGTTGAGTTTCTTATTTGGTGGGAACCATATTGCTGTGTTGAAGTGTCAAAAGAAAGTCTCGGCACGTATTACAACACATGGAAAAACATTCCTTGCTTTTCCCCCTGCAAGAATATGGTTTTGTTCTTCTGAGAACAGAGACTTAAAACTCCCAAATGAGATGGATGGAGTAAATATTTACTCTTTAATTACATAAACTAATCTGTTCAAAGGAGACTGTTTCAACTTTTTCCATCAAAGTAAGAAACTACCAGGCAAAAGAAATGGCCACCACAAGAATGCCTAAGCTCCTTGTTCCTGCTAGAATGAAGAAACGGCCCCTCAGATTGCGAGTGTACCACCTCCTTCCATGATCTGGTTCTCCTCAGATGCATCCGACTCTTGAGCTTTTGGCTTACTCGTCGTCCTCGAAAAGCCGTACCCCAGAGAGCTTCCGCTTGCTTCACTTAGCTGCCATTACCGTTATATACATTATATATCCTTCAAAGACCAAACCACATACGGAATATTAAAAAAGAAAGAAAAAAGTATGAATTTGATCAACGCACCTCCGTTAGTTCAGACAGGTGACGGGTTCTGAACTCGTTGATCGTGTTTACTATTTCTGATGTCGGTAGTTTGGCCTGTCAAGGTTTTGACCCACAAAATGATCATATATTCTCTGTGTATAGAATTAGCTATGTTTTACCTGAGCAAGAACAGCAGCTGCCAACTGTAGACTTGGCTCCAGAGTCTCTGGTACAACCTACATAGTTTTTTTTGTGATCGAGATATTTAATATATGACCAAGAAAGCATATGTCTTTATCTAGTCCGAAAGTGGAGGGGTTTGTGAACATTACTGCAGTAGCACCAGCTTTTTCAAGATTAAGACCATGAACAACGTCGTGTGCACGAACAAATGTCTTCACGTTGGGGTAGTACTTGCTCAGAGCCCACACACATCTGTAATTTGTTCCTGGTGCGTCTAAAGCAACCACAGCAGCACATGCTCTCTCAGCTCCAATTTTGTGGAGAACCTGTTTGTTTACACAAGTAAAGTAACGTTCAAATACTGGTATAGTTTGTAACTTTTTCATGATGCAACTTCTTTTTCTTTTCGTACCTCTCTACTACCAGCATCTCCAAAATAAACAGGAAGATCCATGGAACGGGCGATAGTCACTCTATCACTGCAAATAATATATGACACATTCAGGCAACCGAGGAATGGGCGTAAGAGATACGGAATTGTATATCAAAGAAGTTAAAACGTGATCTCAGTGTGTGTGGAAGTTACTGATAGTGCCCACATTTTCGGTTTGACAGGAGAAAAAAATGATATCCTCAACCCACAAAATGATGCAGGAAATGAATGAGCCATGTTACATTACCTGCTAACATCTAGGGCAACGAATGGGATAAGTCTTTCTGAAAGAAGCTGAGCAATTATCTGCAAGTAACAAATAGAAAGTGTCCAAGAAGTTAGAAACTCCAATATACCATGTGACGCAGACCCATTACACAGATGTTTTCGTCTAAAGAGCATCAACCTGACCAACTCGTCCAAATCCGCAAATAATTATGTGGTCTTGCAAATCATCCGTCTGCAAAATAAAATCAGTCAAGACTCAAGAAAGAGGGATTAGACATGAGATAGCGTTGTAATGATTTCCTGAATCAAAGAATGTGCGAGCATTGAAACAGAGTTAATACTCAAAATACGTCAAGAAAGAGGTAACATCTAGACTCCTACCTCACTTTCAACCGGCAATAAACTTCGAACATCATGCAACTCAAACCGGGATGCAATTAACTGGCCACCAGCAGCTAACCAAGGTGTGATAGCCATTGATATTCCCACCACAAGAAACAGTAACGAAGACAACTGAGGAGACATTATACCCTGTAAGAACCACATGTTAGGCTTTCATGTTTTCGAGAAACATTGCTTATTATTATATATATAAAAAGACATGATATTGATAACAAACCTGATTGACAGCTTCTCCAAAAGCAACAAATGCAAACTCTCCGCCTGGGGCAAGAAGAAGTCCGGCTCTAATTGCAGATATGATTGAAATTCCGAATAATTTGCCCATGATCACGACTAATATAGTCTTTCCCACTATCAGGACCCCCAAAGTCCCCAATACGACAGGGAAATTAGAAAGAAGAAGTTTCGGATCTATAGACATGCCAACCTGAAATGAGTAACACTATTTTGTTAGTCTTATGCCTGTGATTACATATGTTTACAGTTGAAACAAACATCAGAATCTCACAGAAGCAGAAGAAAATAATTCCTTTCACCATCAACAATTTCCTGATTCTTTCTCATAAATGATATAAATAAAGGGATAAACTAATAAATTACCGTCATGAAGAAGAGCCCCAGCAGGAGACCACGATATGGAGCAATATCTGATTCCACTTGCAAGGAAAATTCTGTCTCCGCAAGGAGTAAACCCGCCAAAAACGCTCCTAATGCCATGGAAAGTCCAGCCTGATTTATAGAAACGAACAAATTTAGAAGGAAAGAAAGAATGGCATAATTGCAAATGGTGAAATGGCCAAATACCAACAAGATGAAGGTCATTACCCTAGCTGTCAGTAAACTAGTCCCAAGAATAACAAGCAGTGTATTAGCAGAGAATATCTCTGCGTTTCGATTTTCTGCAACTTGCTTGTAGATTGGTCGAAGAAACTGTGTGCCACAAGAGTGTCATCAATGCCTTATTAGATTATAACTCCAATGGAACATATGAATACCCAAAGCCTCTTCCTTTCGTAGCAAATTTCAAACGTTAAAGTATCTAAGACTTACAAGACGGCCACCAGCAATTATGGCAGTAATAGCAACTGCAGCTTTGACTGCAGCAAGTCCAAGCGCTTCAGCAATGGCTTGAAACCCAATCTGAGAAGAACAGTTGAAAATTTAGCATTTTATCACTGAGACTTTTTAACAGATAGCCATACATTTCTTCTTAAGAGGAGCAGCAATTAAACTGTCAAAACTCTTACTTTGATTACTGCCAACACATGGCGTTATTGAACACAAAAGTAAACAGTACAGAAGGAAAAAAGGAAGCCTAGAGATGAACTTACCCCTCCTTTGGATGAATTAGGTGAAATAAGCGGGATGAGAATCAGTAAAACAACTACAGCTAGATCCTGTTGAAAAATATAACAAAGTGATCAGAAACTCCCAGCATCGAAGGATTTAGGAACTCTGTTCTGAACCGACCTGGAAAAGCAAGACGGAAAATGTAGCTCGTCCATGTCTAGATGTGCTCTCACCCCGTTCTTGTAGAACCTGAAAACCAAGTACATTGTTTTTGTTTCTTTCCATTAATATCTCTATCTGGAATGCTGAATACAAGCAAAAATGTCACCTGAAGGACAACAGCAGTGGAGGACAGTGCCAGGCCGTTTCCGATAACTATTGCCGCTGGACCAGCCTGACCAGTAACATAATGGGCAATCAATCCAACTACTGCTGCTGTCACCAGAACCTAGAATACAACAATAGAAATGTAGATTATAGAACTTGGATCAATTATGTGGAATAAGACATGGGGATCTTCAGATAATCAAATTACCTGAGCGGAGCCTAATCCAAAAACATACTTCTTCATGGAACTCAGTCTTTCAACAGATAGCTGTCAAATCAAAAGAAAACAAAATTTTGAGCTCTTCTACGGAACACAGATCAAAAGCAAAAGCACAGCATTCACATATATCAGTGAGTACCTCAAGGCCAATGTTGAAAAGCAAGAAAACGACTCCAAATTCTGCAATGGCCTTGGTTGCATGCACATTACGGATTATCGAAATACCATAAGGACCAATCAGAATTCCAGCTGCCAAATACCCAAGAACAGGACTGCCTGCACAATGAAGGCATCAAGACAGCACATTAGTCTCTATGCAACATGATTGCGAGACTAAATATGTTTTTGACTGATGAGACCCATGGAAATTGCAGGAGTTTGAGGGAAAGGGATGTATTGGAGAAATACAAAAGAGAATCCTACTACTTACCTCCAGGAATTTTCTGAAATAGAGGCACGAATATGACGCTTGCCAGCAGTAAGAACAAAAAATCAAGAAGCGAAGCCTCTTCCTCATTGACCTAATCATTGCAGAAGTTTCAGCCTGAAATCTATACAATTTGCGTGGGTCTACGAGAAAGAACAAGGAAGGATTATTCATACCTCCTGGTGAGGGATCATTTCAAGCAATTTCTTAATTCTCTTGGGAAGTTTCTGCACTTGCCGGATCAATGGTTTCTTGTTGGAAGAGACATCTTCTGTACTAGTGCTGATAACATCTGGCTGTTGAAGCAGCTGATTGTTCCCGCCTACTCCGTTGGAGTATAATGTCAGTCTGGAACAATTAAGAAGCTCATACTTGACAAAAAGATCGAGTTTCATGTATTAAAATGATCCTTCAGAAAATGTGAAAACAAAGAGTAGAATTTGAAACTGACCCTGCTCCGAGTAGTGCAACCCCAAGAACTAGCTTGGGCCATTGCTGTCTGACAGAATCAACCAGACTCGCAAACACAGTCGTCTTCCCATCTGAATTGGAAGAGAAGAAAGATGCAGAAAAGAAACGAGAGGATTTATTAAACGATGCCTTGGATGCATTAAGAGAAGAACCCTCTTTTGGGAGATCTTTCTGTGTTTCTTGCTTCTTCAGAATCTTTGACTTTTCAGAATCTGATGCCAACACTTCGGAAGACTCAACACTTGGCTTTCCATTCTCATGACCGTTTGAATCATAAGACTGCGTTAGCTTTTGAGCCTTCTGACCAACATTATCAGGCAAATGATCAGCTGTGTTCTGTAGCGCTGAGAGATCTTCATGTATTTGTGTATCTCTTTCAGCCTCATGGCTACCACTTTGGATATTACTTGAGAGTAGCACCTCATCGTGGAGGGGAGTTTCTTCATCCGGGAGTTGGCCTTGAGCTTCTTCTGGGGTCGGCGAGATGGAGAGAGACTTCTCAGCTCTATGCAAAGCAATCTCTGCATCATTAACGCGTTGAGTAGCCTCAAGCTCAAAAGCGACAGCTTGTTCAGCCAATTTCATGATATTAGCAACGTCCTCTTCTGCTTTCAAGGCATTGATCTGTATGGTCTCAGCGAAGTCATTCAACTTGTCGACTTCCTTCTGCAGCTCTTCTTTTTTGCTCTGCAAACCACTCAGTTGAGCTTCAGAATTTGCTAAGTTGAGTTGGCATTCTTTGATGTCATCCTTGGCAGCTAAAAGGGCTTCCTCCTTGTCTTTAAGAAGATCTGTTTTCTCAGCCTCTGGAGAACCATTAGTTTCAAGAGATTCCTCTACAACACGAAGCCTAGCCTGAGCGAGAGATAAGGCCATAGTAGCCTTATGAAGAGCTTCTTTAGCAAGAGATTCCTCATCAACAGTATCTCGGATGAGATCAAGAGTATTGTTAACCTGAAGCCAAACACTAGCGGCTTGATCCTTTAGTGATATTGCAGTTTCAGAAATCCTCTGAGCCTTATCGTCGAACATGGTACTATTGAGCCTGGCAACTTCCAGTTCTTCGGTAGCCTTGTGAAGTAACTCCCTGAGTTCCTCCAAGCTGTCAGATTCGTTTCCTTCACTGTGAACATTAGCTTCAACATTGCGAGCATCAGCTAGAGAATGTGACCTAAATCCAAAGGAGACTAGTCGAGTTGGCTTTGAACTAAAAACTCTTGAAGGAGGAGTATTCAAAGTCAAAGTAGCACTTAGAGAGACATTCCTCCTCAGTGGATTAGAATAATAATTATCCCAAAATCTGGTGAACCGAGAAGGCAAGCAGTGACTCATACCACCACGAACCAAACTCGGACGCGAAAAATCCATTTCGAATCAAAACTTTGCGACTAGGAGGAACCACCTGTGGAGCGAAAATCAAAATCTCAGATACTTAGGAAATGCAAAAGCGAAGAGAGGGAGGAGACTAACCGGATCATGGGTGTAACGGAGTTCCAGGGAAATCCAGAGTTGAGCGACTGATCCAAGTAAGTGCCTCCTCCCTCTCTCTCTCTCTCTCTCTCTCTGATGAGTTTCCGTTTTAAACAGATATTTACGCGACTCTTCCAGTCAGTCAAAGAAGAATCGAAACGAGAAAGTGACTCTCCCTCCCTCCCAATTTAAGTAACAAACTGCAAAGTAGGCACCCACCAACCTTTCATGCCAATCAAAAGAGCTTTTTCTTTTTTTTTGCAATTACACCCTCTTGACCATCTCTTTAATTTACTCTTAATCTACCCCCACCCATATTATTTAATCAAATTCGTTTTTTTCGTTGCCGATCCATGACTCACTACTTTAGCCATATTTTTTTTTTTTGTTCACCACTTTAGCCATATACTCGAGGGCGGGTATATGTTTTGTTTTTAAATTTTTTTGTCTAATATAATTTATATGGTTGTGTGTTTGTAGAATCATATTTTTGTATGATATGAATTTAATAGAATAGATAATTTTTGTAAGTATATTAAATAAATCAAGTTCCATATGTATTTGTGTCTTTCCTTATATCATATATGTATTTTTTTTTGTAATCATATTTATGTTTTTATCTGTGATCATATATTCATATTATATACTACATGTAGGGATAAGAGTTCAGGTTCGATTCCGACTATTCAGATATTGGTCTTTAGATGAGAGATTAAAACCTATTTGGATATTTATAAATTTTAGTTCGGATTCAGTTTGGATCATTACGGGTTCAGTTCAAATATGGATATTCATTTAAATTATGTAAAAATATTAAAATACAAATGTACCATAAATTCTATTAATTGTGCGACTGGTTTTTCCGCTACCACCCGC
This sequence comes from Brassica rapa, assembly GCF_000309985.2. Taxonomy (NCBI): domain Eukaryota; kingdom Viridiplantae; phylum Streptophyta; class Magnoliopsida; order Brassicales; family Brassicaceae; genus Brassica; species Brassica rapa. The sequence continues at coordinate 105,125 of NC_024804.2, forward strand.
AAACGCTGCTTTTGCGGTTGGTAGCGGTTGTCGGCAGTTTGCAACAATCACTCAAATCGCTCTAAACCGCTTCAAACCGCTCCGAATCTCATAAATTCAAAAGCTGGCTCCAGCTACCGTTTGCGGTTGCGGGAGAATAATTTTTTTTCTTTTTTTAAATCAATATATATACAAAAGTAAAAATGTTTAATAAAAATTTTAAAATTGAAATTATAAAAATATTAAAATATATCTATTATATTTTAATTAATATTATAAAATTTTATAATAAAAACAATTTCAATAAATTTTCAAAAATTTATGGGTGAAAGTAAAAATATTTAATAAAAAATATTAATTAAAATAAAGAATCCGAGTAATAGTTGGGATTATGTTAGGAAAAATGAAATACATGAACATCATCGAAAAAATTGTTGGGATTTAAACAGTAAAAATAATGGTGGTTACATAACAAAAATAAGATATATGGATACAGTTACAAAAAGTGGTGGTTGCCGATCATTAGGCACTTTAAGTGGGGGGTTACATAATATATATATATATATATTTCATTGCAGTTATATTAAAAAAGTATGTATTATTAAAATTTAAGTTGGACATAGCTTTTTATCAATGGGTCACACTGCTGTTTTAATAGAATAGATATAACATTTAATAAATATTTTTGATCGAATAACCTATTTTAATCCCGTTAAACTAAATGATTTTATATGAATGTTTATTTCTATTAAAACCGTTAAAACCTATTTTAACATCTTGCTCTTTGTTAATTGATAAACTTAATGTTTATATAAAATATTTAAAATTTGAATAAATTAATGTCTAGTTGAATAAATCCTAATTTTTAGGTGAGATGTAAGTTATAATTAGTTAAAATAATTAAATATACCAAATTTTATTATAACTAAATATTATATTTTAATAGTCGGTGAAAATAGTATATATTTTCTTTTGTAATATTAAAGGTGAAAAAATGACACTATAATAAGTGTTTTTATTTTGTATTTCTTAACAAATATAAAGTGTCTGTGATATAAAAATTAAATTTTATACTTTTTAACTGAGATTATAAGGAATAATTAGCATACAATTATAGAAAGATATGTCAATAATGTAACTGTATACATAATTATATAAAATAATGTGTTCTATTAATAAAATAAAAGGTTAAAATTCTAAAAAGAAAAAGGTTCAGATTATCCAATAACACACAAAAGAAAATTTTGATAGAATACTGTTGAAAGGAAGTAAGCAAACTTAATTTTGATATAAACCCAAAAGAAAAGAATAATTATTATCATTTATATAACAGTTGCCTAATATAAATATTAGAAAGAAGTGGTGTGGCCATCGATAATTATGGAAAGGAGGTTACAAAATACATGGTTTGACCAATAGATGGTAGTTATGGAAATGCAGTTTTAATTTCAATTCAGTTTTAAAGTATTATGTTTTATTTTTTTAGATTTGATAACATAGCAATTATTAGACTGAACATATGTCAATTGGTCATACTTGTGTTTTAATAGAATAGATATAACCACAGTTTTGGTCACTAGTATGCCTATTTTATTTATTTGTCTCAGTCATGCCTTTTGTATATTCCACTGATTAATAAGCTGCTACAACTTAACAAACAAACATCATATCCAAATTATAACTCTTCGCTCGCACTTTCTTCAGATTCAAATATCAGATACTGTTAAAATTGCTTTTGTATCTTTGGGTTCAACTACAAATTAACACATTCCTTGGTTTTTATTTTTATCGTGTCCTTCTTGAATTGTTCAAATGTGGTTCTTCAGAGATCAGAAACTTAACTCAAATCAGAGAATATGTACTGTACATTGATCATATATGATGGATCTTCGATCGCATGAATCAGTTCACCATACATTAAAAAGGGAACAATGACCACCACAAACAATGTTCTTGTTCTTAACGGAGTGACGAGAGGTCATCAGATAGCGAGTGTGCCTCCTTCCATTATCTGGTTATCATCGGATGCATCAGACGCTTGTGGCTTAGTCTTACTCGTCGTCCTCGAGAATCCATACCCCAAAGAGCTTCCACTTGTTTCACATAGCTGCCATTCCCGTTTATATGCAATTTAAAACCAATCAGACCAAAACGACGGATGAATTTGATCTAAGATTGAAACGCACCTCTGTTAGCTCAGACAGGTGACGGGTTCTGAACTCATTGATCGTGTTTGCTATTTCTGATGTCGGTAATTTGGCCTGACAAAGGTTTTAACCCACCAAAATGATCACACATTCCCTGTTTTATAGAACTAATTATGTTTTACCTGAGCAAGAACAGCGGCTGCCAGCTGTAGACTTGGCTCCAGAGTCTCCGGTACAACCTACAAGTTGTTTTTTGTGATCGAGATATTTTAGTGTACGACCAAGAAAGCATGTCTTATCTCGTGGAAAGTGGAGAGATTTGTGAACATTACAGCAGTAGCACCAGCTTTTTCAAGATTAAGACCATGAACAACGTCGTGTGCGCGGACAAAGGTCTTCACATTTGGGTAGTACTTGCTCAGAGCCCACACACATCTGTAATTTGCTCCTGGTGCGTCTAAAGCAACCACAGCAGCACATGCTCTCTCTGCTCCAATTTTGTGGAGAACCTGTTTGTTTGCAGAAAAAGTAGAGTAATGTTCAAATGCTGGTATAGTTTGTAACTCTTTCATGATGCATCTTCTTTTTCTTTTCGTACCTCTCTACTACCAGCGTCTCCAAAATAAACAGGAAGATCCATGGAGCGTCCGACCGTCACTCTATCACTGTAAATCAAATATGAGGTTTCAGGTAACCACAGACTGCGACAATTTTCTATTTGTTACTTCGAAAATACAATGATATAAATAAGCGAAGTTATGCTACCTGCTGACATCGAGGGCGACGAATGGGATAAGTCTTTCTGAGAGAAGCTGAGCAATTATCTGCAAGTTACAAAATAGACAATGGCTAAGAAGTTAGAAACTCCCAGATACCCTGTGACGCAGACCATCTTAAAAGATGTTCTCGTCTAAAGAGCATAAACTAAGTTCTAAACCTGACCAACTCGTCCAAATCCGCAAATAATTATGTGATCCTGCAAATCATCCGTCTGCAAAATAAAACCAAAGAGAGATTAGACATGAGACAGCCTTGTCATGATTTCCTGAACCAAAGATTGTGTGAGTTTCAAACACTAATTCAAGTGTTACCATTATTGACTGACAAGAGTCCTACCTCACTTTCAACCGGTAATAAACTTCTAACATCATGCAACTCAAACCGGGATGCAATTAACTGCCCACCAGCAGCTAACCAAGGTGTGATAGCCATTGAGATTCCCACCACAAGAAACAGTAACGAAGACAGCTGAGGAGACATTATACCCTGGAAACCCCACAGGTGAGAGGTCTTTATGTTTTCAAGAAGCATTGCTTATATAACAAAAAAGACATCATACTAATAACAAACCTGATTGACAGCTTCCCCGAAAGCAACAAATGCAAACTCTCCGCCTGGGGCAAGAAGAAGACCGGCTCTAATTGCAGATATGATTGAAATGCCAAACAGTTTCCCCATGATTACGACTAATAAAGTTTTGCCCACTATCAAGAGTCCCAAAGTCCCAATTACGACAGGAAAGTTAGAGAGAAGAAGTTTCGGATCAATAGACATGCCAACCTGAAATTAGTTAACTCTTTTGTGATCAAATATGTTTACAGTTGAAAGAAACATTAGAAGCTTACTCAAACAGAAACAATACTTCCTTTCACCATCAATAGTCTCCTGGTTCTTTTCAGAAAGGATCAATATATGGATAAAGTCATTTCAAAACTCATAAATTACCGTCATGAAGAAAAGTCCCAGTAGAAGACCACGATAAGGAGCAATATCTGATTCCACTTGCAAGGAAAATTCTGTCTCCGCAAGGAGTAGACCAGCCAAAAACGCTCCTAATGCCATGGAGAGTCCAGCCTGAATTATATAAACGAAAAAACTTAGCAGAAGAGAAAGAATGGCATAGAGGAGTAAATGCAAATGCCAAGTACCAAAAAGATGAAGGGCATACCCTAGCTGTCAGTAAACTAGTGCCAAGGATAACAAGAAGTGTGTTGGCAGAGAATATTTCAGCATTTCGATTTTCTGCAATTTGCTTGTAGATTGGCCGAAGAAGCTGTGTGTCACAAGAGTGTCAATGCCTTAGATTATAACACAGCAAACTTTCATGGAAAGTTCATGAACAAACAATGTTATGTTATTTTGATATCAGAGACTTACAAGACGGCCACCAGCAATTATGGCAGTAATAGCAACTGCTGCTTTGACTGCAGCAAGTCCAAGCGCTTCAGCAATTGCTTGAAACCCAATCTGTGAAGAAGAGTTGAAAATTTAGCATTTTACCACTGATACTTTTTAACAGATAGCCATACTTTTCTTCTTAAGAGGAGCAGCAATTAAACTGTCAAAACTCTTACTTTGATTACTGCCAACACATGGCGTTATTGAACACAAAAGTAAACAGTACAGAAGGAAAAAGGAAGCCTAGAGATGAACTTACCCCTCCTTTGGATGAATTAGGTGAAATAAGCGGGATGAGAATCAGTAAAACAACTACAGCTAGATCCTGTTGAAAAATATAAAAAAGTGATGAGAAACTCCCAGCAGAGAAGGATTTAGGAACTCTGTTCTGAACCGACCTGGAAAAGCAAGACGGAAAATGTAGCCCGTCCATGTCTAGATGTGCTCTCACCCCGTTCTTGTAGAACCTGAAAACCAAGTACAGTGTTTTTGTTTCTTTCCATTAATATCTCTATCTGGAATTCTGAATACAAGCAAAAATGTCACCTGAAGGACAACAGCAGTGGAGGACAGTGCCAGGCCGTTTCCGATAACTATTGCCGCTGGACCAGCCTGACCAGCAACATAATGGGCAATCAATCCAACTACTGCTGCTGTCACCAGAACCTAGAATACAACAATAGAAATGTAGATTATAGAACTTGGATCAATTATGTGGAATAAGACATGGGGATCTTCAGATAATCAAATTACCTGAGCGGAGCCTAATCCAAAAACATACTTCTTCATGGAACTCAGTCTTTCAACAGATAGCTGTCAAATCAAAAGAAAACAGCTTTTTGAGCTCTTCTACGGAACACAGATCGAAAGCAAAAGCACAGCATTCACATATATCAGTGAGTACCTCAAGGCCAATGTTGAAAAGCAAGAAAACGACTCCAAATTCTGCAATGGCCTTAGTTGCATGCACATTACGGATTATCGAAATACCATAAGGACCAATCAGAATTCCAGCTGCCAAATACCCAAGAACAGGGCTGCCTGTTATCAAAACAGCACATTAATCTCTATGCAACAGATTGCGAGACTAAATATGTTTTTGACTGATGAGAAAATGGAAATTGTAGGAGTTTGAGGGATAGGGATGTATTGGAGAAATAACAAGAGAGAATCCTACTATTTACCTCCAGGAATTTTCTGAAATAGAGGCACAAATATGACGCTTGCCAGCAGTAAGAACAAAAAATCAAGAAGCGAAGCTTCTTCCTCATTGACCTAATCATTGCAGAAGTTTCAGCCTGCAATCCATACAATTTGCGTGGGTCTACGAAAAAGAACAAGGAAGGATTATTCATACCTCCTGGTGAGGGATCATCTCAAGCAATTTCTTAATTCTCTTGGGAAGTTTCTGCACTTGCCGGATCAACGTCTCCTTGTTGGAAGAGCCATCTTCTGTACTAGTGCTGACAACATCTGGTTGTTGAAGCAGCTGACTGTTCCCGCCAACTCCATTGGAATATAATGTCAATCTGGAACGAACAAGAAGTTAATAATCAGCTAAAAGACATCATTTAAGTACGAAAATGATGAAAACAAAGAGTAGATTTTGAAACTGACCCTGCCCCGAGAAGTGCAAATCCAAGAACTAGCTTGGGCCATTGTTGTTTGGCAGAATTAACCAGACTCGCAAACACTGTCGTGGTCCCATCTGAACTGGAAGAGAAGAAAGATGCAGAAAAGAAACGAGAGGATTTATTAAACGATGCCTTGGGTGCAATAAGAGAAGAACCCTCTTTTGGTAGATCTTTCTGCGTTTCTTGTTTTTTGGTCTGAACAGCAATCTTTAACTTTTCAGAATCTGATTCCACCACTTTAGAAGAAGAGTCTACACTTGGCTTCCCATTATCATTATCGCTAAGTTGAGTCGGTTTTTGAGCCTCCTGACCAACTTTATCAGGCACACGATCAGCTGTGTTCAGCACCGCTGAGATATCTTCATGTATCAGGGATTCTCTTTCAACCTGATGGCTAACATCTTCAGTATTACTTGAGAGTAGCACCTCCTCCTGGAGAGTTGTTTCATCATCCGAGAGTTGGCCCTGAGTTTCTTCTGGGGTCGGCGGGATGGAGAGAGACTTCTCAGCTCTCTGCAAAGCAATCTCTGCATCATTAACGCGTTGAGTAGCCTCAAGCTCAAAAGCAACAGCTTGTTCAGCCAATTTCATGATATTAGCGACGTCCTCTTCTGCTTTCAAGGCATTGATCTGTATGGTCTCAGCAAAGTCATTCAACTTGTCGACCTCCTTCTGCAGCTCGTCTTTCTTGTTCTGCAAAGAAGTCAGTTGGGCCTCACAATCTGCTAAATTCACTTGGCATTCTCGTATGTCATCCTTGGCAGCTAAAAGTGCTTCTTCTTTTTCTTCAGCACTGTCACTTTTCTCAGTCTCCTGAGAGGATTCTGGAACACCATTACTTCCAGCTGCTTCTTCAAGTGACTCCAGAACAACCCGAAGCCTTGCTTCAGCGAGAGATAAGGCCATGGTAGCGTTTTGAACAGCTTCTTTGGCAAGAGATTCCTCATCAACCGTAACTCGCATGACATCAAGAGTTTTGTTAACCTCATGCCAAGCGCTAGTGGCTTCGTCCTTGAGAGCGATGGCAGTTTCAGAAATCCGCTGAGCCTTTTCCTCGAACATGGTACTGTTGAGCCTAGCAACTTCCAAATCTTTGATAGCCTTGTGAAGTAAGTCCCTGAGTTCCTCCAAACTATCAGATTCGCTTTCATCTTTTTCTTCACTTTGATCATTAGTTTCCGCATTACCAAGGGAATCATTACCTTGACAGCTTGTCCTAAATCGAAAGGGGATACGCGCAAGTATTGATTTTGTAGAATGCAAGTAAAATCTTCCAGTCATAGTCAATGTAGCACTTCTCCTCGATCGATTACCAAACTGAAACCTGTTGCTGATTCCTTTGGGACACAGTTTCGAACTAATGAGCCGATTAGACAAGCAGAAACTGGGACGCTGAATACTAAACGCAGATTCCATGTCGAGTCAACTTAAAAGTAGTCTTGTTGCCTTACCCACTGTGAAGTGAAGCAAATCCAAAAAATAAACGAGAATCAGAAGAATCCGCGGAATAATGAGATATGAAATCTGCGGATGAGACTTTAAGCGCACATCGAGAGAGAAGGAGACTCACAAACCATGCGAAATGGTGGACGTAGAGAGTTTAGCGAGCTCAAGACTACTCCAAGTGGTAGTACTGACTTCTTCTGATATTTAAAATCCTCAGAGCCGCCGTCGTGAACAGAATTTTTTCCCCCGTCTCTTCAAATTCTCCGGTCAAAGTTTCTCTCTCTCTCTCTCTCCTCCTCGCCAACCAGAAATGGTAAGGTTTTTATTTTCCCGTAGATTTACGAAAACAGCCCTCCTCATATTATACATAAAATAATTAATAAATATTTTTGTGTGATTCATATCGTCCAATAAACCAGCCAGCTGGTTTGATTTGGATAACGTTTTTAACTTAACCCAACAGATATTCTTTCACATGTACTCTTTCTTTCACTTCTAGAGTTTCGTTTCATACTGATACTACGTACATCAAAATCATCTCCAATGCAATACAAATGACAAAGACTGAATGCACGTATGGATATTATTACGAGTCAGCAAATCATTGAAAAACATGAATCCTGAGCGTTCAAGATTACGAAATGATACTTCCAAGTGTAGACTACGAATCTCCAATACACACCAGCATCAGCAAGCATGTCATAATCACATTCACACAGTGGAAAATGGAATTTTGTTTTCTTCGTGCGTAACAATAATAAGATAATGTAAATCAGAAAACAAAAATAATAACAATGTCGTCTTCAATTCATATGGAAACAACTCATTACAAATGATATCAAATCTTTCGCTGCAACATTCATTCAGATCACTCACAAGTCACAACTCACTGGCCGGGCTATATTTCTTCAAGACTGTGAAACGCCGTTCTCTTCCTTTGCTTCGACGGCGACCTCTTCGGTTGGCTCCGGAGGAAGAGAGTTGCCTGAGGCTGTGCGACGGTGGTTGGCTGCTTGGAGGACGTGAGCATAGTTGCCTTTCTCGAGGAAGAGCTGGTTAAAGTGATGCCGGCAATAGAGGACGCCGTCTAGGGAGGCGTATGAGGAGTGAGTCAGCGTGCAGCCACCGTGAGCACACCTGAAACATGTCTTGTGGAAGCATTCTCCTTCCATTTGCACCTTTTTTTTTTATATAAAGTCACGTGTGAATTTAGCCGAAGCTGATTAAACTGTATATTATTTATTCATCAAGCCATAGTGCCAAACACACAAGCAAACCTTTTCAAGAGGGTAAACAGTTTTCTCACAAGCAGCACACTTGTCTTGTGTTCCACAGAAGATGGATGATATCTTGCTTGGAGTCTTTGTCTGTATTAATGTTTGATACGTATAACCCCATTTGGTCAATTTAAAGAGATGAAAATGAATTAACTATTACGCTAAGTATATAGAGAAACGAGATCTGGAGAAAGATAATTAATTAACGTACATGCTCCGGCTTCTCAGTCTTTCCTGAGAAAATAAAATGAGCAAGTGTTCAATCGTGATGAGTCTTTTTTTTTTAAACACTAATCGTGATGAGTCTATAAAAGCAGAAAGATGAGAGAAAATATGAATATAATAAATATGAATTTATTAACCTGGTTGGAAATTTTTGCTGAAATTGCCAGATTCCTTGAAGAGTTGGTCAAAATGAGTCTTGCAGTACAAGACTCCGTCCATGGATGAATAGTTGCTCATCTGCCATATGCATCATCAACAGTTTATCATACAATGAGTATTGTTTCTACGATATGTAATTTACTAATAGACCATGGCAGTGTGGCAATTGCATAGTCATATATATAGAAGATCTAACACACAAAATCTAGCAAAAAATAGGAATTGAATCTTGTAAGTGAATCATATTAATATACCACAAGGGTGCCTTTGCAATGGGTGCATTTGAAGCAAGACTTGTGGTAAGGCATTCCTTCAATTGACAACATGTCCATTACATAGACTGTCTTATCGCAAACATTGCATTTGTCAGTTGTTCCTGTGAAAGACATTTTTATTTTGTTTTCTCTCTTTCTTTCTTTCTTTCTTTTTTCCGGGTTGTTTTTGTTTGTTTGTTGTTTCCTCCTCTCCAAGATCCTAAATGAATAAAACCAAGAGATCGTCTGAGGAAGCAATTAAAGAAGGAATCCCCAAGAAAAAGAAATCAAGGATTTTATTCGTTACCTCAGACAAAGGAGGAACCAGCGAAATTTCTGTCTTCTCTTATACGAAACGTTATTGCAATTGTGAGGTTGTAACGTAACAAACTTTCTGTCTTTGTTTCTGCAAAATGATATGAGATAAAATTGGGTGGCAAAAGTGATTGGAGTTGAGAAATTGAAGGGATTGTGGTTTCTGACAATTTCAACCCATCGAGGATGTTACTTTAAGCCAGCCAACTGTCTCTGAGTTGGTGCAACCCATGTCAGATCTTTTAAATAAACCTACAAAAGGAATATAACAACCTAACATTATACAAACCTATAATGTTTTTTTGTCAATAACATATGCTTTAGTACGCTTTTGTATGCGTAAGATATATCCAGTTGTAAATGTACAGAAGAAAGTGAAGCAGCACTAAGTCGATTTCTTCAATAGCAATATAGTGTATTACAAGTCTCATTTGCATAAACATGATTGCCACACACAATTATTGATTTGAGTAAGAAAGTCTGATTATTAAAGTAAAAAAAGGAAGGCAGTCTTATAACTTGTTGACACAAGACGAGATCTGAGATTGTCTTTCCGTGTCCATCAATTCTTTTCTGGAAAAGTTGATACCCCAGTCGTCTAAATACATTGTCCGTACCACAACGTTCAAAGAATGATGAATGCCTTTAACATCACATGATCTCTACTAACACATTTTCTTTTTTTTTTTTTTTTTTTTTTGAATTGAATGTTAAATTTAATTCAAAAGAAAAATTCCTTATTACAACAAGTGCAACCTATTTTAAACTTTCCATCCCTCCCCAAATTTTATAAAACGAAAAGATGAATAAAAAACTTCTATCTTGTGCTAAACCACTGTGCCATTCCTCCTTCATACTTCTTATCACCCCTCCTTCTTATCACTGTAAACTTGTTTCTCATCTCTTTATCAATCTTCTTGACAATAAGCACTGCAGGGGCAGGCTTCTCTCCATGTCTTCGTCTATTTCTCTCCATCCAAATAGCATGTACTGCAGATTGAAACACATGCCTCACTATAAACAGACTGAGATCCTCCCATGTGGAATTAGTTGACAGCAGCCCAATGAGATTATCCCAATCCGTCGTATACAAACTCCTCATCACCCCTCTTACAAGTGTTTCCCAAATCTCCCTAGAGTAAAAACACTCAAAAAACAGATGCTTCCTCGTCTCTATTGGCTCACTACAGAACCCACAAGATACATCCACATTTAAATTCCAGCTTCGCAGGCGATCACCAGTAGAGAGTCTGCCATGTATCGCAGTCCAAAGAATAAAAGAGTACCGAAGAGTTGCATGTTTAAACCACACAGCTTTGTGCCAGCCACATAAGAGATGCTTCTCTCGGATTATATTCCAAGTTTCTCTTGTAGAGAAAACCCTTTTGTATTTGCCCTTTTCTGTTTTCCACAATGAGACATCTTCTTCTTGAACCCAATTTGCTTTATAAAGCTCGATCTCCATCTCTACTCTATTCAAGAGTGGGATGCGATGTTGTCTTCTTCTATGGTTCCTACAAGCCGCAACCTTTTCATTAGCGAGTATTCCCAAATCAATGTGACCTCTTCCACTTAAAACATCTTGCAGACAACCCAAAGAAGACCACTTTTCAAACCAGAAAGAAGCTTTATTGCCATCTTTTACCTCCACCTTATAGAGCATTTTCGCCATGTCCCGACATTTCAATATCTTCCGCCACATCCAAGTCCCAGACTGATTATTATCCTTCACCATCCAGATAGACCCCTTCCTGATAAGATAGTTTTGAACCCAATTTACCCAAAGAGAATGAGATGATAATATCCTCCAAATCAGTTTGATACAACACACCAAATTCACTTCCTTTAATGGCCTAATCCCCAGTCCACCTTCTTGCTTCGTCTTACAGATATCCTTCCAAGCAATCTTATTCTTCCTACCATTAAGTTCCGGACCAGACCAGAGGTACGCAGAGCAGATTCTCTCAATCTCCTTAATACAACTACTAGGGAGTCGAAATGCAGCCATCCAAAAATTGGTTAGGCTCATTATAACTGATTGTATCAACTGTGATCTTCCCGCATAAGAAAGAAAACGCCCTGTCCATGAGCTTATTCTTTTCCTAATCTTCTCTATCAATGGCAAATAATCATTGACAGTCATGCGTTTAGTTAATAAAGGGAGCCCCAAATAACGTACCGGAAGCGTCCCTGATGCAAATTGAAACTGATTCTGAACTTCCTCTCTCTTCTGATCAGTACCACCCGCCATGAATAAAATCGATTTCTCCATACTTATCTGCAACCCACTCATTCTGTCAAATCTGTCAAAGACCGTCAATATCCCTTCTATTGATTTCCTTGTGCCATCAGTAAACACCATTAAATCATCTGCAAAACATAGATGTGTAATGTCTATGTTTTTGCATTTCGGGTGATAACCAATCTCTCCTCTACCCGCAGCTTCATCAATCATTCTTGACAACACACTCATACATATAACGAAGAGGCATGGAGATAGAGAACAACCTTGCCTAAGACCTCGTTTGCTCTGAAAATAGCCAGCCAACTCGCCATTAACTTGCACAGAGAAGGACGGCGATGTGATACACAGAGAAATCCACTGAATAAACTTCCCCGGAAATCCCATAGCTTGCAATGTATTCAATAGAAAAGGCCATTGGACCGAATCAAATGCTTTTGCTATATCTATCTGCATAGCACAACGAAGCGAAATATCTTCTCTATGGTAATCTTTCACTAACTCTGATGCTAGGAGAACATTCTCCATCAATAATCTTCCTTTAACAAATGCAGACTGATTAAGAGTAATACATTTCGGCATAATACCCTTCAAACGATTTGCAATGATTTTTGAGATTACCTTATAGAGCACATTGCATAACGAGATTGGTCTGTAATCCTTCATCATTCTTGCTTCCTCCTTCTTTGGAATCAGCGCTAAAATGGTTGAGTTTAGTCCTTTTGGTAGAAATCCTTTTGTGAAGAAAGATTGAACCGCATTTACTACATCTGCTCCAATCACTGGCCAAGCTTCCTTAAAGAATTCCGAAGTGAACCCATCTGGTCCTGGAGATTTACTTGAGGGCATCCGAAAGACTACCTCCTTTATCTCTTCATTTGTGATTTCCCTCTCAAGCTTTGTGCAATCAACCTCACTACACTGAAACCTCAACAACTCTTTAAGACTGTCCACAGTAGCCCCCTCAAAGTCTTGTGGAACTCTTTGCATAAACTCTGCGAAAAAACCCTCTGCCTCCTCTTTGATCTCGTCTTCTGTCTTAGCAAGAGTCCCATCTCCCCTTTGGATTTCATTAATGGCATTATGAACTTCCCTTATTTTCGCAAAGCTATGAAAGAATTTATTGTTCCCATCCCCCACGTCCAACCAGTGAACCTTCGATTTTTGCTTCAAACATTCTTCCTCTATCTCAGCCAGTCTCTGCCATTTCATGTACACCTCTGATTCTTCTCTGATTGCTTCACTCGTAGGATTTTCCATTGTTTCCTGCTGCTTAACACATAGGAGTTGATATGCTTCTCTGGTTCTCTTTGATAATTCTCCCAATTTCTCCTTGCTAAGAGCTCTTAACGGTTGTTTCAGAGCCTTTAGACGCTTTGTGAGACGGAACATTGCTGAGGTAGACTGATATAAAGCTTCATAGTTTTTCCATTGATCCTCCATTAATGGCAAGAACTCCGGCATTTTACCAATCACATTTGTGAACTTGAATGGTTTTCTCCTTTTCTTCACCTCCACCTCCATCTCAATTCTACATCTCATATGATCCGAACATCCACCCGCTTCAAAAACGCAATACGCTGGGTCATTATGTAACCATACATCATTCACTAACACTCTGTCTAGCTTTTTGCAGATTAATCCATCTTCTCTTTTGTTACACCAAGTAAGGAGAGGACCCTGATATCCCATGTCAGATAATCTGTAGTATCTCGAAACTTCTTGGAAATCCCTCATACCAGGTAATGGTCTAGGAGAAGCTTCAAATCCAGAATGTTCTTCACTCTCCAATATCTCATTAAAATCTCCCATCAACATCCATTTCTTATTCTTAAACATCGGAGCATCATTGTGATTTCTCAAATCTTCCCAAAGCTCCTTTCTTTCCTCCACTGTATTGTACGCATAGATAAACGAGCAAAAGAACTCTTCATCCCGTCCCGGTAAAAGTACAGAACACGTAATAATTTGTGCACTCTTAAAAACTGGAGTCAGACGGACAGTCGATCTCCAAACAACCCACAACCTTCCCAACCGATTAAACTCATAATTTGCCATCAGATTCCACCCTTCAAACACCTCTTCTACAATCCTCCCAGTCTTCTTCTCTTTAACCCTTGTTTCAATCAGACATCCAAAATTCATTAATTGATCCCGACACCATTTCCTCACCACTGCTTGCTTCGTTCATTTATTGAAACCTCTCACATTCCAAAAGAAACCCACCATGTTAATGGTTTTTACGAGAACCCCTTCTCAAAGCCCCTAGACTTTTGTCTTCGGCTTGGACTGAATTCTCTGTCAGTAACACTTTATGATTCGTCTTTGATGCTCGGGGCAACACTTGCCTTGCACCTCCTTTATTCTCTTCAGCCTTCTTTATAGCTTCCTCTATTACTTTATTCAAGGTAAATTCTCTCGGATCTTCAGCCACCATGCTCCCCAAATTCTCATTTCCATTTCCCCCATCTTTCTCTAAACTCAGAACAGCAAAACGTGAAGGAGTAACAATTGTTTTTTGCGGTGGAGTTGTAGTTACTCTTGCCTGCGACCCTGTTTGCCATTCATTTATTTCTCCTTCTTCCCTCTGATTTGCACTCCCCACATCCACAATTTGTTTCTCTTCATTTCCTCTTACTGGTGAAACTTCATCCACATTCCTCTCAGAATCCAACCTTCTTATCCCTTCATTTTCCCTTACTGGTGAAACTTCCTCAATATTCCTCCCAGAGTTCAACCTTCTTATCTCTTCACTTCCCTCTTCGTTTCCAGACTTTTTCATCCCATCACTCTCTACTCCTTCTTCCTTATCTTCTTTTGATTCCCTCATCTCTACCTTGCAAAACGTTTCATAGTGACCCCACTTTCCACATGTTTTACACTTCGGTGGAAGCCATGGGTAGGTAAAATCAACAACTGTTTCCTTCCCCTGAATCATGTAATTAATCTTCGTAGGCAACTCCTTAGACAGATCAGCTTTCACAAAAACTTTTGCAACTTCAAAATCTTTGCAAGCCAGAGTCTCCGGATGCAGATGATCTGGCACTCCTGCTGCACTAGTGATGAAGCTCAGACCTTCCCAAGAGTACATACTCATAGGAACGTTCGTCAAGTGAACCCAAAGAGGAATCATCTTAGCCTTTGATAGATCTTCAACAGGAGACCATTTAGAAACTATCATAGGCACACCTGCAATGTTCCACATACCCCTTCTTATCATCTTATCTCTCACCCGAGGATTAGTGATACGAACTCTCATCATAGTATCATCCATCTCATACACATCCAACTTCTGATTTTTATCCCCAAATGCCCAGATCTTGTTCAGGATCACGTGAACCTTCGCAATGTGTGGAGCAGCTTCTAAGAACGATACAATGACAAAATCTTCCCACAACGGATTTGATTTCTCTACGATCTCCATTGGCACCTCCACCGACTTTTTCCCATCTGAAATCGCAATATCGAACTCATACTTCTGTAGAATCTGTTTCCTTTGCGTCGCCTCAGCATAGGATCTCAGCAGAACAGGCGGAGGATCCTCTTGAACCTCCGGGGAACTCATCGCTACACCGGCGAGTATAGCGGTGGTGAACAAACTCTCGATCGCCTTTCGAATCACCCAAAATCGCCCTCAGAGTGAAACGGTGCGTTTTCCAGTGTGTTTTTTTACTAACACATTTTCATCCATCTCGAAACAAAGAGGTTGATAACAATACTGACATCACATGCATATATATATATATATAAATGGTGCGTTTCCGATATTATCTCCAGCTTCTGGATAATGATGTTCAAAGGTCACTGACTCTGATATGTGTTGGTGTGCTCAAGTCTAGTGTTCCACATTATAGAATCAAGGTTGCCCTGGTTAACCAAACATATAAGTCGAGAAGCCGAGAAAGTGATTATGACGAGAGGCGGCTGCATTAGTTAGAAGTCCATGCATGAGGGAGACGCATATATATAATTTCTCTATGTGTCTATCTCAGTTGATATAACTTAAAAAGTAATACTTAATAAATGGTCCCTAAACTTTAAACTATTTATACGCAAGTCCCTTAGATTTTGTCACTGTGTTGAGTCAAATTAAAAAAAAAAAAAAAAAAAGAAGAAGAAGGTGGAGGCGAATGGAGGAAGAAGGATTGAGGGGAGAATGGGGAGAGAAAGTGTCAGAGAAGGTGGTATCGGCTTACAACTCTCTTCCGAAGAAGGGGAAACCTCAAGGGCGTGAAGTCACCGTCCTATCCGCTTTCCTCGTCTCTTCTCCTTCCCAAGGTCTCTCTCGCAATCTCTCTCTCTTTGAGCTTGAAGTAGTTTCGATTTTAAATTAGGGTTTTATGGTGGTGTAGAAGCGGAAGTGATAGCATTAGGGACGGGAACCAAGTGCGTTAGTCGGTCTCTGTTGAGTCCCCGTGGTGACATTCTCAACGATTCTCATGCCGAAGTCGTCGCCCGAAGATCTCTCATGAGGTTGTTTTATAGAACTTTGGCTGCTGAGCATTTATTGTAAAACGGTGGTGGTTTGACTCCTCCAATCGACAGGTTCTTCTATTCAGAGATTCAGCGGATGCAGCAGGCTAAAAGAACATGTTGCAACGAAGCCAAGCCTCAGAGACATGATACCCAAATACTCGAGTTAGACCCAAGCTCTCCTGGAGATGTCAAATATAAGCTCAAATCTGGATGCCACTTGCATCTCTACATTTCTCAGTTGCCATGTAATCCTAACTTCAATTTGCCTTTTCAGCACTTTTCAAGAATATTTTCAATTGACACATGTTTGTCATATGTAGGTGGTTATGCTTCCACTTCTTCACCCCTGTATGCACTCAAAAAGATCCCATCAACACCAGTAGATGATGAGGCATTGTCACATAATGGCTCCCACAGCCACAGCTGCTCCTTGGGGAGTTCTGATGTTCAAGATATAGGTATTGACACTCTTCTGCCTGCTACTTGCAAGAATGTTTTTATCCTAATGTTCTCCATTTCAGGTAATGCAACTGACACGGTTCAGAGAAAGCCTGGTCGCGGTGAAACCACTCTCTCTGTTAGCTGTTCCGATAAGATCGCTCGTTGGAATGTCCTTGGTGTTCAAGGTTTCTTCTCTATTCTGTTAATCTCTTGTATCTTCCGATGATTTGCTTATGGGATTTTGAAATCTCTTTCTGTGTTCTTACATCAGGGGCTTTGCTTTACCAGTTCCTTCAGCCTATGTATATTTCTACCATCACCGTTGGACAATCTCTGCACTCTCCTGACAACTTTTCTTTCACTGATCACTTGCGAAGATCTTTGTATGAGAGGATCCTTCCCTTATCCGATGAGCTACTGCCTTCCTTCCGTTTGAACAAGGTTCATTTACTGCTTTATTACCGTCGTATCATGTAAATTGCTGACATTGTTCTAAATCCTTTACAGCCACTGTTTTTTGTAGCTCCAGTACCACCATCAGAATTTCAGCATTCAGAAACTGCTCAAGCTACCTTAACATGCGGGTTCGTTCTCAATGTCCGTAAACTCTTCGTCGCATGTCTTTCCTTTGTTTCTTTACAAGGTGACGATTTATTTGTTGTCTCTTAGTTATTCCTTGTGTTGGAACCGTTCTGGCTTACACGAAGCCATTCTTGGAACAACCGGTAGAAAGCAAGGCACCTCAGCTAAAGGAGCTCTGTATCCCTCTACTCAATCATCTATATGCAAGTAAGGGGGAGAACCTTTGTTATTTCTAGTCATGATTAGCATGTGTGATGATACCATATTCATAAATTTTTCATAGACAGCGGTTTCTGGAGATGTTCTTGAAAGAAAGTTATGGACACGAAAGTGAATCTTCTAAGTCAAAAGGATCTTACAGAGAACTGAAGGTGCGTGCGTACTCTTCTCTGCTTCTTCATTCTGGGTGAAGTACATGCTTCCACTGCCACTACTAACATATATGAATCTCATAGCGAATATTCGATATGCATGCCGCAAGTTTGTGATATTGTTCTTCGATTTATTCTGAGCTAATTTATTCTTCTTCTTTTTTAAAAAAAATTGTGCAGGACAAAGCAACTGAATATTCTTTGATGTCAAAGAAATTTAAAGGAAAGTATCCATTCAACAACTGGCTTACAAAACCCTTAAATTACGAGGATTTTCTGATAAATTAGTCCTGAGGTATGTCTTCCTTTTTGCTCTCTCTCTCTCTCTCTCTCTCTCTCTATCAACCTATGTGAATTTTGATAGCTTTGTTTAGAGAAGAAAAATAGTTAACTATTATCATGAATATTACATTCCAAAAAAAAAAGTGGTGAATCACATAAAATAAGAAGAATGAAGAAGTAAAACGGGAAAACGAAAGCAGAAAATACGAATTTTGACTGAAACGAATTAAGTAAGATGCGGTAAGTAGCATTAGAGATTGACTCGGCCTTTGATGATGTCGAGGCTCATCTCGGTAGGGTCTGTTGCTTGCAATTCAACCTGAATCCCATCTAGCTCCCTCTTGAATCTGTCCTTTGAGCTTGCGTACAACATCTTACTCCTCACTCTTGATGTATCAGGTGACCTGAAAGCAGCATGCCCATGTAAGAAAAAAGTCCATTTAATAATCAGTCATGGGAGAGAAGACAAGGGGAGGGAAGGTTGTACCATGCGATGAAAAATATCTTGCTCTTCTGGCAGTTCTCAGGAGTGGTGAAATCGAAGTCATAGACAGCATATCTGCACTCGTTCTCAGGCATACATTTGGTGAAACTGTCGTAAGTTTCTTCTGGATTCCCAACCATATCTATCGTAACTTGCTGAGCCTTCTCATCAATTTTGAACACAATAAACCTATAATTTCTCTTTGCTTTTAACTCCAAAAACTTGAGCTTGCACTCATCATTTACATGCATCCCAGACGCTGAATTAGCCTGCACAGAGACAGACGGGCATAGTCGACACGTTACATGTTTGGCGATACCAGATTGATATAAAAAAAATGAATTTGTAGGAACTTACCATGTTCTCTGCTAGAAAATCAGCTAAGTCGAGATGGTATTAGGGGGGTTTTAGAGGGTGAGGGGAAGAAGAAAGAAGTAGGTCGGGTTGGGGGGCATTAGGCTGGTGTCACGTCTTTTAAAACCAAAGAAGACTTTGATGCTGTCACGTTATATTAGAGGGAGGACTATATTTTATGCAACCATACACATGTAGAGCACATGTGGTGAAGTTTGATCTGGTCCTGGTCGTCATTGAGAAGTTGATGATGTCCATGTTTTTGTTAATTTGGACCTTTTCTTTCCTCAAAATTGGTCGTATTAATTTACTTTTGGGTGCCGATCTAGTTAAAGTTTAACGGAGAAAAAAAAAAGAATTTGCTTACAAAAAAAAGATTAACGGATCATTTTTAGTAACATGGGTTTTATTATAACGAAATCGTTATAAATATGAGAGGATACAAATTATGAACTACTAGATCCATACAAATGATTGAATCGGTCAAAGAAAGAAAGAAATAAAGCATAGGATTGTTGTTGTGTCCCTCCAAAACGTTTGTTTCATATGCATTTTTTTTTTTGGAAAGAAAAGCCTTTTTAAGTTGAGACCAGCAAAAGCCCATGTGCATATAAAGAGGCCTATAACTGAAACATTGATTACGGCGGACCTTATTCTTATTTATCCTAATGCATCTCAAAAAATTCTAACATACCCCATTTCTATATATATTTTTACAAAAACACTGTAAATGAATTTAAACATTTAGCTAACCCAACCCAAACCCAATGGGTAATATAGATTACTTTCCAAATACTGAAGGGCAGTGAGAAATAGAGAGGGGTAGTGAGAATTGAGAAAGCAGGGTAGTATAGATTACTTTCCTAATCTGGGTGGGAGACAACGGGAAACATCAAACATCTCTCTCTCTTTTTTTTTTTTGGGTGTACATGGAAAATGAATCAGTCAAATGAATTGATTTCTGTGGATTCTTGGTTGCCTATTCCCAACCATAATATTCATCGACTTGTGCGTACATTGTTTGACTGGAAAAAGAAGAAGAAGAAGCAAATTGTTCTTACGCATAGATGTACGTTCGTGCTCAGAAAAAAACATACTTGCGATCTGCTTGTCTGGGTGTATCAGAAACTTGTCGTTCTTTTGGGTTCGGTTTGATTGAGAAACGCTCCTTTCGTTTACCGGTCTCTCACTGTCACTAGACGAGTTTGACTCACCAGAATGCCAGCGAGTTGACAAGGTACTTCTACCTGTTTCTGTCCCCCAAAATGAATTTGTTTTCGAATAGAAAAAGACACTCAAATCTTTAATTTGATGTCTGTTTGTAATTAGTAACGCTTGTGACATTTCTCCTTTGTTTCCCAGGAATTACTCTTGTTGATGAAGAGACCATTCCCTTAAATGGGAGGTCAAGGCTCTAAGATTGGTACATGTTGTTGGGATCCATCACGCAAGACTACTCTTCCTCCTGAAGCTCCCCATGTTGGTGAGTGAAGTCTCTGTTTTGTTTTGTTTTTCAGCTCCCTTGTTAGAAACCACATTGCCTCTCTCTTTTCTCTTATTTCTTTGTGTATTCTAAAAAAGTTACAGAAAACGAAGAGAACTGTGAGGAAACAGATGTGCTGTCTTTCCGTGAATACACACTAGAACAGCTAAAGATCGCCACCTCTGGTTTCGCTTTGGAGAATGTTGTATCTGGAGATGGAGATACGCCTCCAAACCTTGTCTACAAAGGCAAGTTGGAGAATCATCAGAAGATTGCTATCAAGCGCTTTTCTCGATTTGCCTGGCCTGATCCACGCCAATTCCTTGTATGTTTTCCTCCATGTTTCAGCTATTATAAATGTTCTCTTCCAACTCTGTGTCTGTCTGTTTCCAGGAAGAAGCAAGATCGATTGGTCATCTACGCAGCAATAGAATGGCTACTTTACTCGGTTGCTGCTGTGAAGGCGGCGAGAGATTACTCGTGGCTGAGTTTATGCCTAATGAGACACTAGCCAAACACCTTTTCCACTGTTAGCAACAGGCCTTTGATCAAACAATATATTTGATGCATGTTTTAGTAGTTGCTTAGCACAGTTTTTTTCTGAAACAGGGGAAACACAACCGATGAGATGGGAGATGCGACTACGGGTTGTTTTACACCTTGCAGAAGCTCTTGAATATTGTTGTAACAGAGGACGCACTCTGTATCATGACCTCAATGCTTACAGAGTTTTATTTGACCAGGTAATTCCATTACACTAAGGTCTTTTCCCAGAGAAAACCATTTATGTTTCTTTCACTGACTCTTCTGTGGCCATTTAAGGAATGTAATCCAAGACTTTCAACATTCGGCTTGATGAAGAATAGCATGGATGGGAACAGTTACAGCACACATCTTGCTTTTGCCCCTCCCGAGTATCTACGAACTGGTGAAATTGAATTTAATTTCCCTCCACTTCTTAGGGTCATAAGTTTCCAGTTATTGAGATTTAAGTGTTTGTTGTTGTTACAGGGAGAATCACATCAGAGAGTGTGATTTACAGCTTTGGTATTCTTTTGATTGATATTTTCACTGGAAAGCATATTCCTCCTAGCCATGTAAGTGTGTACATGTCAACATTGTTATTGAAGTCTCTTTTCCATTTTTTATCTCTCAGCCTGTCCTTGTTTGTGTGGTAGGCCCTTGAGTTGATTCGGGACAGAAATCTACAGAAGCTAGCCGATTCTTGTTTGAAGGGACAAATTTCCGATATCGATGGAGCTGAGTTAGTACGCCTGGCATCTCGCTGTCTTCAGTATGAAGCTCGTGGGAGACCAAACATAAAATATTTGATAACTGCACTGACAACTCTCCAGAAAGATAAAGATGCAGAGGTCCCGTCTCATGTCCTAATGGGTCGTGGTGCTTCTGTGTCACCTTTATCTCCTTTTGGCGAGGCTTGTATGCGAAAGGACCTGAACACTATGCTTGAGATGTTGGATAAAATTGGATACAAAGATGATGAATCGGTAAGTCTGACATGCTTCTTTAACACGTGTATCAAAATTTCTGTAGTTCGGAACTATTATTTATTGTTATATGTTGAAATGCAGGTATCGTTTCGGTGGACGGAGCAGATGCAAGAAGCTGTGGAGTGGAAGAAGAAAGGCGATGTTGCATTTAGACAGAAAGACTTAAAAGAAGCCATTGAGTGTTACACTCAGGTGTGTCTTTCTTTCGTTGGCATTATTTGTATTTGTATCAGTAACAAGACCTTGCTCTTTAGTTGACGGTGGTGTATAAAATGTTGGACCAGTTTCTTGACTTGGGAATGATCTCTGCAACAGTCTATGTACGACGCAGTGTAAGTTACCTAATGATGAGTAACATGGCGAAAGAAGCTTTAGAGGATGCAATGAAAGCACAAGGCATTTCTCCAGTATGGTACGCTGCATTGTATCTCCAGTCTGCTGCTCTTGATGCCTTGGGAATGGAGAAGGAAAGCAAGATAGCACTTATGGAAGGATCGGAACTTGAAGCCAGAAAGATATCAGCTTCCACACTCTGACCTGAATACTATTCTTTTTTACGATTGATATCTTGCAAGGGGAAAAAAGCTGAAGGGTAATCTTCGTTCAGTTGGTACATAAAGAGAGAGTTCAGAATGTTAGAACATTTGTAGTATAAACGCTAAACTCCTCTTCATGGTAGAGTAGAAGGCTAATCCATTGGTGTCAGGTTGGGATTAAACAAACAACATTAAACAAACAATAAATGTTGTAGCTGAAATAGTTGGGCCTAATTGGGGTCCATGTAAGCCTTTTACGGCCTAGTAACCAAAGATAATAAAATGAGTTTCTTTTTTTTATTTGTTTTTGTTTGCGAGACATTTCATCACATCTTCTCTTCTTCTTCTTCTAGTTGTTCGGGATGAATCCGCAGGTGGACAAGGTGGTGAGAAGAACGACGATGGTGGCCACTGCTGTTGCGTCTTACTTACTCCTCACTGCTGATTACGGCCCCGAGCCTAACGCTCTTGATCCTGTCAGTTTCGTTTTCTCCCGATTTGTTTTCTTTTCATGAAGTTTCTGTGAATCGGTTATCGCTCATGTCTGTTTTGATTCTATTCTTAGTTTAGCTGGAAGATGAACAAATCGCTGATTAGGGTTGTAATCACTAGGTTGGCGAGAGATTTCTTAGATAGTTTAGTACAACGGTTGAAATTGGGTTTAGATCTCTCTCTCTCTCTCTCTCTGGGGAACGGTTTCTGATCAAAAGTCAAATTTTGATTTTCCCCAAAAATCACCTGAGATTTTTTCAGTCTTGGCTGACTAGTGCTGCTGCCATATATCCTATACTTGTTGACAGTTATGCATCCATTTGAGTCTTACTTACCCAACATTTTGCAGATCAAACAGAGAATAGTGTCAGCTCAAGATTCTGTCAAGGACTTCTTCTTTCCTTCTTCAAAGCACAAGTAACAAGCCACAAAGCAAATATGTTTGCTGAACACCCACTTTCATCAGTCTTTTGTTCATTTGTCTCAGTTTCTCTCTCTAGCGCTTTCATAGTGTCTCCACTCTACTCTTTAGACTATAAGACATAATGTTCATAATAACAGCTCAAGTCATATGTTGATTAATTTCTTTGAACCTTTGCCCATTTCGTGGAAATACACAACCAAATCAGCTTAACTTCTGACTTGAAAGCTTCGGTTTATATTTATGATTCATTTTTTCGATTTCTCTCCTTTTATAATACCACTTTCATATAAAAACGTCCGTCGCCCAGTCAAAAACAACTAATCACAAACACACAGACGGATATATCAAGAAATATTTAATTGATTATTACGAAGGAGATAATAACAAATATCCTTAGCTTTTGACTTTTATGCCCCACTAAAGCCCAAAAAAGAAAAGACATGTGGATTCTTCTACCAAACAACACTAGTACAATGACACATCGACCGCCATCCGATTAGAGATTTCCCGTAAGGGGAATTGGGGTGTATGACATGAAAAAAAAGCCTAATTCAATGGGTAACCAATTTACCTAACATTCATATACACACCGTTACATTTATATAATAATACTGTATTAGCCCTCCCTTTAACCGGTGCAACCTGATGAAAACAAATAATTAAAATTTTTAATTATTAACTTCAAAAAATAAGACGTGGCTTACCCTACTTCACATTTTCCCTTTTTACTTCACTTGCTAGCTTCCTCGCATTCTAATAGTCTCCGGTGCTGATTTGCTCCACATCGTCGCCTCCACCGGATTTCCAAAGCTTTGTCGACGTCTTCTTCACTCTTTACAATCGCGTTCTCTTTTCCTCTTATGAAATCATCCGCCACCGGCTGGCGTTAAAGTTGCAGTGGCAGATAGTAACAAACCGTTCCTATTCTAATTCACCTCCTCTATTCTTGTCAGATATCTGGAACTACGGTAAGTTCTTGGGGTTTGCCTTCGAATCTCTTCATTTTCTCGTCATTTCTTGTTATTTTCTTTTCCATTTGGTCTCTTCTCAGAATTAGGGTTATATAATTGATAACTCTATAACATCGTTCCAGGTGCATGTCGGATCTGTTTTTAGCCGACAGTTAGGCAATTGATTTAGGGTTGGGGTTTATCCGGTTGTTCTTCGGATTTGTTAAAATTGAATTGTGATTTTTAGCAGAAATACTATGTATGGAATAGTTTGATGTATGGAATAGCATTTGTATTACAATTTGTTTGCGTATGAACGGAGCATGATATCTTCTATCTCTATTCTATTTACAGTGGAATAGAATAAATTGTCAGTTCAAACTATTTTACTTGCGACAAACTATTCTATTTAGATGTGTTTGAATGCTTGCAATGTATGCCATACCATTCATTATCATCCATTTTAATCTGTAGAATATATAACTCATTGTTACTTTCTTATCTTCATTGTTCAGGTTTGGCATGAAAGATTTAGACCTTCCATGTGAAGTCGGTAGACGTTGTTCAGGTTTGAAATGATTTCCACTTTAAAGCTAATGTGAGTTATGATTGCCAGATAACTGATAATCATAATATAATATATGTTGTTTTGTAGCTCTGATGATGAGGAGTAACTATAGTAGGCCGATGAATCTGTTTCTTTTCAAATTTGTGGGATTGTTGATAAAATTGTCTCTATTGATGGTGAAGGACTGTGGTATAATAGAGTTTCAAAGATTCATGTGGTGAGCGATAAGACTTGGGTAGTGGT
This sequence comes from Brassica rapa, assembly GCF_000309985.2. Taxonomy (NCBI): domain Eukaryota; kingdom Viridiplantae; phylum Streptophyta; class Magnoliopsida; order Brassicales; family Brassicaceae; genus Brassica; species Brassica rapa. The sequence continues at coordinate 130,178 of NC_024804.2, forward strand.
GATCATTTTCATCTATACAATTGAAACCAATTTCATCTATGCATATATAATAGAAATGTAAAACAATATATATTTTTATAATTTGTTATGCGATGTATTCTGTTACTATATTACCTTATCATGTTCGATTCCACTTGACGGTTAATAAAAAGTGCTCTATTTTATTTATAAATATTGTTTGTAATTTTATTAAGTTTTCACTATCGGTACATGTTTGTTAACATGTAAAAATCATACTATGATCTATATTGTATAGTTCAATATTATATAATATAATTTAATATTACATAATATTATGTACTTTTTAGATTTTGATATTTGGGTTTAGGGTTTATATTTGTGTTAGGGTTTAGTGATTAGAGTTTAGGGTTTAGTATTTAGAAGGTGAGATGATATGGTTGGGGTAACATTAGATTCTTCCATGCAATCATAGACATTTCATAATTTCAACAATATGCACTATGTTATTTATTTTGTTTCATTATATTTGAGTTTAGAGTATATATTTTGGTTTAGGGTTTATATTTGATTAAAAGTTTAGTGATTAGAGTTTAGGGTTTAGTATTTAAAAAGTGAGAGGTATGGTTGGGGTCATCATTAACTTCTTCAATGCAATTATAGATATTTCATAATTTCACCAATATGTACTATGTTATTTATTTTGTTCCATTCTATTTGGATTTTGGGTTTATAGTTTATATTTGAATTTAGGGTTTAGTGATTAAGGTTTAGGGTTTAGTATTTTAGGATTGGGGTAATGTTTAGTATTTAGAGGTTGTGAATGTAGTTATAATTTATATTTGAATTTAGGTTTAGTGATTTGGATTTAAAGTTCAGTATTTAGGTGTTGGAATAATCTTTAGTATTTAGGAGTTGTATAGTGATTGGGATTTAGGGTTTACAATAGAGGTTATGATAATGTTTAGAATTCAGGTCTGTGAGTGAAATTATTATCCTATACTATTTTGGTGATATGGAATAGAATATTTGATGTATATGTATGTGGTTAATAAATGTGTTACGTGAATGTGATTGTAAATACGCCACAGGAAAAACGACGTCGCCTATTTTCTCACTTGCAACTGGATACCTGTTAAACAAAAGGACATAACCGGATGATTTGAGGTATAAATGTCTGACAGTAAATTATGTCAAAATCATTGCCATACACCTAATTTATCTTTCAAATATGGCTATTACACAAATAAGCCCTTCCCGTAATCTGACAGCTTAGAAAATAAAAGTAACACTGAACAACAAACATCATGGTAATAAATATCTAATGGCGGCACACTCATTGACCGTCCGTAATCGATCTCGTGATACCCATAGACGATAAAAAAACAAGTGTTTGCCTTCACCTAATAAGGCTTGGGCATGTTGTACATGAACATGTCCTGTAGCGGAAACAGCTGATTGCTCCCTCCTCCTCCCCCGAACGCGGTGGCATCTATGTAATTAAACCCAAAATCAAGGCTACTTTTCTCACCCGACCAATCCTTCCACTTGGGCTCGCTCTGAACCTCGCTCGTGAACTCCGGCGACACCACCTGCTCCGAGCAGCTCGACTCCGTCGTATGCAGCTTTGGCACCGAGTCCGACGTGTCAAAGTACACGAAATCATTCGGCATCACCGGCGGCGGAGGCATGCCCATCTCCGACAGCCTCGGCTTCTCCTCCACGACCTCGTCGCCGTAAACAACCGGAGTTGGTGGTGGTCCTCGCTTCTCGATGGCTCCTTTTTTGTTGTAAATCCGACAAAGAACCCAATCATCCAGCTGCAAAAATTAATTAACACCCGGTCCGATTAATAAAAAATTAACAAACAAAACAAAAATGGAAAATTAGATGTAATTCAATTACCCTGAGACTATTCTTCTTCTTGCGAGCAGCCGATGATCGGTCAACGTCGGCAAGACGGTACTCATGCATGATCCAATTGGTTTTCTCACCCTTTGGAGCTTTCCCGGCGTAGAAAACCAGAGCCTTCTTAATCCCAACCGGTTTAGGAAGTCCGATCGGTTTATCAGCTCCAGTAGCTTTCCAGTAACCCGAACCAGCTGACCGGTTCGGCCGAGAACCATTCGGATATTTTCTGTCTCTTGGAGAGAAGAAATACCATTCCTTCTCACCGTACAAGGCTAAACCTGAAACAAACCAAAAAAAAAATCATCTCAGATTTACTAGATTCCCTAAAACCACCACTTAAAATAGATAATCTGAGAATTAAAAAAAAAAAAGAAGGTACAAACCGGGAAGCTCCCAAGGATCATATTTGTAGAGATCGATCTCAGCGATGATGGGGACGGCGATGGACTGAGAGGCGCATTTGCGGCAGAGATAGTGCATCACCAGCTCTTCGTCGGTTGGGTGAAATCGGAATCCTGGAGGCAGCTGTAGTTCTGACATTTTCTTTTCTATTCGAGGATCTGTCTCTAGTAATATAATCCTAATGAAATCCTCTGAAACTTGCCGTTTTGAAACTCGGAACGAAGGCGAGAAGAGTCAAATATATAAGGAGAGGGGGATGGACACGTGTCGGAATCTGGTACTTGTGTAGGCGGAGCAGAAGAGCTTCTAGAACACACGTGGGTGGATGACGCTGCCGGGACACGTTTCGAGAGGAGAAGTCTGTTGCTGACGTGGCGATGAGTTTGATGCTGTCACTGCTTACGTTTTTCGTGTAGAGGGGAGTGGGGTCCACTCAGTTCCAAATCCAACCGGTCCGATACGACCGAACCACGATGGGGTCTATCTCTGTGGATTCTTCGTTTCCGGTCGGTGGATCTGTGGTCCCCCTTTCTCCCGTAATTTACTAATTTCTTTTCTTTTCTTTTCTTTTCTTTTTTGTCTTTTTGCAAAAGGTTCATAGCATATATTAAAGCGGTAAACTAAAAGTGGACCGGACCGTAAGAGACAGATCCAAAATTACTCTTAATACTGAAAAAAGGATTCAGGCCCCCCCCCCCCCCCCCCCTCAGTCTACTCTTAATCAATGCTGGGCTGTTCGGCCCGCGTGCCATTCCCACAACGAATCGACCAAAATGTCATTTTCTCGTAACCGTACAATATTGAATTTAATAGTGTAACTAGATCATGACCCGCGCGACCGCGCGAGTTTTATTTTTGTTTTAATACATTTCGAGTTTGTCCAATTCTTTTTTTGTGTTTAAAGAACAATATTAAAACTGTGTTTTGTATTAGTAGTTTTTCATCGGTGTATTAGAGATATAACCGTGCAGTGAAAACACTCACATAATATTAAGTACGATTTGGATCAAAAAAACTGTGTATTATAGATGTACTGTGAAACACTAACCTAATAGTAACCAATACGATTTGGATTAACATATCTATGTATTATAAACATAAACATAAGGTGAAAATACTAATCTAATATTAACCAAACATCCCTGAAGTCTTCATTATAATTCTAATAAAATAAGTGTAATAATAAGATAGATAAACAAATGCGTATATTTTTAAAAAGATAATTAATAGATTAATCCCATTTGGATATATAAATGTTTAAATTGTTAGATATAACAATTTATTTGGTCAAGTAATTTAAATAAAGTGTACTAATCGAAAAAAAATATAGTTTTAATTTTTTTTATTAATAGAACAGTATTTTCAATGTGTATGCAAGAATTCCAATAAATAAAGAAAAACAATGTGTTTGGTTAAAAAATTAAGTGCAATAATAAAATTGTTTTTGTTTTATATTTAACGGCAATCTAACTATTATGATCCATAAAGGAAAATTTTATTGTAAATGCACATGTCCATATCAAAACAATAAACCCATTAGTAACAACAATTGTCCAGGAAAAGAAATAATAAAAACGGTTACCCTTTATTTTATTTTTTTTGCTTTATTTTTTCTACAGACATAAACATTTTAGTGGGAGGTAATGAATATTTCCTAACCTCTTAAGTTAGGTATAATAAATACAAAATCTCATGATTTTATTGAAACCGAGATTTTAGGTGTAGTGGAATAAACTTGGAGAAGGGGGTTTTCCATATTAATGATTTTAAAATCTGGCAAATCGATTTTGACGGAGAATTTTAAATCTCCATATTTGATTGTTACCGAGATTTTAGGCATAGAATGCACAACTTGGGGAAGGGGTTTTGTTATAAACGTTTTTTTGTAAGTATAAACTGATGTTTCTGTTATTGAAATAAGAATATACGGGAATATATTATATTTAGTGTACATTAAAATCAAATCCGGAGATTTAAATTTAAATTATACGACCATATGAAGTTTTTAAAATATGAAGTTTTTAAAAATAAAATGACTACTCAATGTTGCTAACCCATCAATGTGATACAGACCATAGACAGTTTTTAAAATATAATGACAAACAATGATTTAGATATACGACCATATGAAGTTTTTTATAATATAATAACTACTCAATGTTGCTTCCATCAATGTGATATGGACCAATGTAAAGAGAGGGTTGTTATATATTGTAATATGATATAATATAAGTACGACACTGTGAGTATATGTATATATGTTAATGTTTCACATTAAAGCTAATGTGACAATAAAATAGATATTTTTTAATAGATGTTTTTTCAATAATGTGACGAAATAATATATGTATAATAATAGATGTATAATGTGAACATATAATAAGATAGATCTTACGGTGGATTTAAATCGAGATATGGTGGAGTTAAATGATAATTGGTTGATATTGAACTGATTAAGGAAATATTTAAATGTAAGGTTACATTAAGAATAATAATGTGATGTCCAACTTTAAAATCTACCTAGAAAAAGTTGTAATGTTTCTGTTTTAATAAGATAGATGGCATTCCATAGTAAATATTAGGTAAAAGTAAGGGTTAAGTATTAATTGTACTTCACTTTTAATAGATTAGATATGAATACATGGCATCATCATAACACATGCAAACCGAATCATACCAAAGATATGGGGTAACATCAATCTTATTATTACCAAATGGTTTTTCTAATGTCTTCAGTATATATTTATTCTTCTTTATTCGCCGCATCTTAAACTAACAATGAGCCAAATCAGAGCTTCGACGTCACGGAGGGTTTAGGAGGTCTTGCCTCTCTTAACAAGGCCTCTTGCGTTAACGATACAACCAGCTGTTTCACATATCCAAAAAAGATAATAAGAATTACATATTTTTTCCTTTTACATCCCCTAAATAAACATTTAGCAATTCAAAGTTTTGACGCTTTGAACAAGAATTATATCATATGTCAAAATCAGTGTTCTCAGATTAATATAGTTACTTAAAAAAAGATACTAGTAAAGAGTGCCTACCTCTCCTTTTCGGTTGAACATTTCACCAGTGACAAAACCCCTGGTCATGTGCGCAGTTGGACTAACAATCTGCAGCAATAATCATCGTTGTAAGAGGGTCAATGTTAGACGCCTAACATGTCTATTAACCTATTTCATCAAACATGTCTATTAGAGACTTCAATTTTTCTTAGATAGAGAAAAAGCTACCACAAAAAGCAACCAGTCATCAGCTCTTAGAGGTCGGTGAAACCACATCCTGCAACCCCCCAAAAAAAAGAGGAAAAGCAAGTAAGTAATAATTACTGACTGGAACTCCCTATCAGTGTAATGTAATCAAATAAATAAAACTCATATTTCACCAAGACAAAATAAAAAAGCTTACGCATGGTCAAGGCTAAGTGCAGCAGATCTCAGGCCCTTTCTTCGGTGAGGGTTCAAACTGATACTTGCAAATATCAAATCCGAAGCAAATGCCACAACACATCTGTATAACAAACGTGGCTTGTCAGATGATCACTTTGCTATGAACAAATAAATCCAACTTTCAGAAGAACAGCATTCTATAGATTTGCCAAACGAATAATAGGGATATGGTTCAGGTGATTTACACATATGAAGTAGATGGTGGAGGTACTTACCGATGCAAAGCTTGGTCATCAGAAAGCTTTCCCTTTGCTCTAAACCAATACCTTAATCTGCAAGAAGACTTTGTCAGAATAATAAAACAAAACCAAAAAAAAAAAACTAAAGAGAATGTGATGCAAGTGATGAGTTTCATGTGTAATCAATCACATGAACCAGGTTAATAATTAATTTATTCACACGATTTAAGCTGAGTTGTGCACCTCGGTGGAGACTTTGTCTGGTTTGTAGAATTACTGGGCTCACAAAACCGAATCTCTATAGGCCATGGAATGAAATTTGCAGTTGCAACTTTGTTCCGGTAACTCCTGAAAGGAAGAAACAATTGGAGATTCAGTTTGAGCTTCCTGAGATAATTTTTTAAAGACAATTGCAAACACTACAACTTACCTAGGTAGTTGAGGGTCAGTTATACGACGTTCACGCAACTCCTCTAGTGATAAAAGCTGCAGAAGATAGCGGTGAATAAAAGAAATCCCTTACTATTTCTAGAAACCATTTTAAATTTTGGAGGAAAAAATAACCGTATCAGGATCAGGTGCAGAGGGCATGGTTGACTCTTGGTGATCAAATCCTTGTTGCTCTTTCTATGAAAATCAATGAAACAGATCAATTTAAAAGCTGGTTTCACAATTAAAGAAGAAAAAAGGCTAGTCTCTCTCGGAGGCAGATAGTAAGAGGAGTGTATTTATAAACCATATAAAATGGAAAACCTGAAAAGAAGCCATCAAAATGAAGATGATATTCCCTTTCTGTATAGCATCTACTCTTCGGGTGGCAAAGTTATTCCCATCACGTATACGGTGAACTTGATATATAATGGGGACTGCCAAGAGTAACAAACAAATGATAATTAGATGAATTTAAAGAGAAGAAAAATGCATACTTGCTGGGTGGCAGTGGAATTAAAGGTTCATACTATCGATATCTCCAACGAGAAGAAAATAAGAATGAAAACTGTGGACAATCTTCCGAAAATCAACAGTTTTTGATGCCGCAGCAAGTGCCTGTAAGATTTTGGTAAGATGTGACTTAGAAATAGCCTGAATTGACACATAGAAGAAGCTACATATCCAAACGAAATAGACCAGCAAGGTTAGATATAAACTAACATACCTGTCCCATAAATTGACCACCGAAAACTTTGCCAAAGATGGGAGCATCAGGTAGAGTGATACCCCTGAAGATATTCAGCTACAAGACAAGAAAGGAAGAAGCGCATATTAGTAAAATACCAAGATTATGGGAATTAAATAGAAAGCATAAGAAGTGAGGAAAAAAGAGAGAGAAGGTACTTCTAAAGGGTCAAGATGTAAAATGCGTTCGACTAAAGAGCATTTGTCGACTTCTTGATCCGACTGCCAGATTGAATTTGTCTCAAGCAAACGGCAATGATCACGCGGCAACACCAAACATGTGAGCTGCTGCAAGTTGATAGAAATATTACAACACTCTTCTGGTTTTGCATGTCTTGAGCTCTCAAAAGCCATAAATGGATTCAGAAAAGTACCTCGGAGGTAGCAATTATGTCTGCTGAATGAACATGCGCAGAAATACCTGAACAAATGTAATGTAAGGTAAGTGTATATCACACAACCAAATGTTCAGTAGTCAAAAAAAAAAAGAATAATCATCTGAGTATCTGACCATGGCCAAAGTAATCATATTGTTTCAAGAGAAATTCGGAACGATTTTCTTCTTCTTCGGGTCCGGAAACCTGAGCCTGCAATGCAAAAACAAGAATAATACAAAGGAAATAATCTGAAGTATCTTAAGGAAAGAAGGTTGAGAATATAGGAAACATAGAGGGAAGAACCTCTCCAGAGAAAATGAAATAGCAACCATCCCAAGCTTGTTCTTCCCGAATCACATACTCCCCTCTCGCTGCAAAATGATTACAACACAAGTAAATCTTATTCTTATATCTCGAAAGCCAATAAACAGAGCTTCAAAGTTCGGAAAAAGAGACCGTAGCGTTTCAAGACAACAACTTGGGCGATTTTCTTAAGAGAAGAACTCGGCAGCTTCTGAAGTAAGGGCACGTTTCCAAGAAACTCCACTACTGCAATACCACCAGACCCAACAACAAACATGGGATCCTCCATAAATTATCCAATATTTTCTTGAGATCTAACTCTTACCTGATTCGGTGTTCATGGCCGAGTCGGAACAAATCGCCAGGTGTCTAACGATCGCCAAAGGAAAAAAAAAACAGATTGTGAATTCCTCCCTCCTCCGACCGGATAAATGGTCTTGTTTTTCTTTTTTTTTTTTTTTCCACTGAATTTTATTAGAACAAAGGTCTAAGCCCATAAAAACCATACAAAGACCCAAAAGTCTAAACACAAAGCCCAGAAATAAAACAAACCGCTTAGGCCCAAACCCGTTACCCAACCAACCCAAACGGCACCGACTAGCGATTCGCCCTACCTCGAGAACCGAATCCGCAACGTCGCCACCACCGGAAGAACCTACGTCGGAACACAGACGCGTCTCACCGGCCACTCCAGGAGCATGCCTCACCATGACAAACCTGAGCCCATGACCTCCACATACACTCTTCACTGCAACCGTATTATACTCTTATGTTATCTTTACGGGAAAGATCAATCGCCGGAACGAGATCATAACCACCATCAATCGAGCACACACAGCAGAGCAACATAACCGGCGCATAGAACATCACCATCTTTATACAGAAACCTTTCTTCCAACAAGGAGAGCTTATCCACGGATCACAAAACACCAACGCAAGACACAACATAAAAACCTTAAAACTACTCTAAGGATCGACCAAACAAAAGAGCCAGAAGCCGACGAGGAAAGGTAAAGGACGCCTTCACCCCTCGGAGCGCGATCCGGCGACGCAGAGCTGTGGGAGCCTCCACCTCCCGGCGACTTTGCCGGCGACGCAGAGCTGACGAAGCCTCCACCCCCCGGAAACTTAAACGGCGACGGCAGAACTATCGGAGCCTCCGCCTCCCGGAACAAATCCTAACTTCAAACGAAGACTGGCGCGACTAGCCGCCGTCCTATTACCTCACCACGCATCCAGAGAAGGAAGAGTTACCGCCGTTAGACCTCCGCCGAAAGCAGAGCTCGTCCGAGAGCAAAACCCTAGCCCAGATCCGGAAGTATATCGGAGAGGACAAACGGTTCGACGCGCACAGAAGGGAAACTAGACTGGATCTACAAGGAGGAAGCCACCGGCGCCGGCACGCGCTCAGACGCGCAGCCGGACGTCGGAGCTTCACTCACACGCGGTTTCACTCTCTCTCTCTCGAGCCTTCCAGAGAGAAATCTTAAAAGGTGTAAAAAAGACATTCCTTGAAATGGTCTTGTTTTTCTATCTTTTTGTATTTATTTATTATTTATTTCTTTTTTAGGAAGAGTACATAATCGGCATTCGGTGACTCAGGCTGCTAGAGAGAGAGAGAGAGAGAGAGAGGAAAACTTTTGCGTTTGCTCAGCTGCTGCTCCGGCGGTCGGTGCTTCTCACCGTCGCCGGGAGCTGTCTCGTATTCTCATAGGCTTTTAATCTAAGGTTTTAATTTCGGAAAAGGTCATCCTTTTTGTTAGTGGTTTCAGATCTGGGCTTAAGAGGGAATCGATGGTCTAGTTTCGGTTCTGGTGTGCTTTGGCTCGGTGGGAGATTGGCTAGGTGGTGGGCTCGTCGGCTTCTGTGCGGTAGTGGTGAGATGTTCAAACCGGTTCCAGAGCCATTGAAGGTTAGCGGTCAAGCTCGAGCCTGTCTTTCCCGTCTGTGACCACTCCGAGGATGATCTGTAACTTGTGTTTCTTGAGTCTCTGTCCGTTGGAAGAGTTTTTGTAGAGAAGACAATTGTGGTGGTAGATGGAGATTAATCGATTTGATTTTCTGTGCTCCCTTTTGTGTCTTATGCTAGTCTGGGTCTCTTTGTTGAGGAGTGTCTCCAGATCTCTGCTTAGTTCATGTGAGGTTTTGGTTTGGAGAGTTGGGTTCAGAGACGAGTCTGGCGCCATATGTCAGGTCGAGGACCTGTTGACGGTGCGGCATAGCTGCTGGAGCATTGTAGGTGCTTTCGCTGACGTCGTTTATGGGCTTTCTTCAATTCTAGCTCCTTTATTGCTCACTGTGGCTTCAGAGGTTTCAATTCTCGGTTGGGTCGTTATTTCGATTGGGTGTATGCGTGGCATGTTCAAATGCTTCTATTCTGAGTTTGGATTCTCTCCTCCATTGTTGAATTCTCAGATTGTGCTTTCAAGGTTATGGCTTTTTTTACGTGGTTCTGGCTTTGTTTGGAGATGTTTGTGGCTATGGCTTTTTTCTTCAACGGTGAAGCGTCCCGAGGTCCCTTGTGATGCCTTCGACTTCTCCTCGGTGAAAAGGTTTGGTTGGAGGCGTATTTCCTCGCTCTGCTGTGAATTCTAGCAGATGGACTTTTTCTGTCTCTCGGGTTGGTTGTCTTGCAGTCCTTGTGTTGTTGGTTTGTCCTGATTGGAGGCCTGTCCTCGTTTCGTTTGGCTGTCCCCTTGAAGCCTCCGGTAGTCTAAGGTCCTTGGTTTGTTTCATCTTCTTCTTTGTCTTAGAATATTCAGTTTCTCAGGTTATCAAGTTTAGTATTTCAATAGTTTTTTAGTACCCCGGGTGTGGGTTTTAGCTGCCTGTTCTTTGAGTTCTTGTCTCTGGGGATGTTTCGTTTCCGCCAGCTTATGTATGGAACTGTCGTTTTTCAGTTATGAATGAATTTCAATTTGGGAAAAAAAAAAAAAAAAGGAGGAGTACATAATCATAATAACTAGGGAGGTACCTAACATAATGGGCCTGTATGGACGTCGAGTGAATCGTATTTAGCTTCTGCTCTGATATGAAAATTCCGTAACTGAGCCAGAGACCCCACACATATCATTACCAATTCCATTGTTCACCACCACCATCTACAACTTTTACCAATTCCTTTAGTATTTCTTTTATCTTTTTACATACAGTTCTAAGAAATTTTTCAAATCATATGACTCTATGTCACAACTGTTAAGAAAAATAATTTTTAAAAGAAACTTGTATAAAATCACAAACTTTTACAATATAAATGAGAACAAAAAATATGTTCTAATGAAAAGTTCACTACAAGTTTATCATTCACATTTGTGATAGATAATCTTACCCAATTAAGATCATCTTAAACCTGCCTTAACATCTTGCTGCTTCACCTTTGCTTTCAGTTTATTATTATGGGGTTACCGAACTTCCTCCTTGTCCTCCTCGCTGTCTTCAGCAGCCTTTCCGTTTCCTTCTTTGCATCCCATTCGAAGCTAGCTCCTGAAGTGACCACAGTTACATAAAATTTCACAGCTCAATATTTGTTATCATCTATTATCTTATACATCCCTCTTTTGACTTCGTAACTTTTCGTACCTTTGGTGTTCCCTTTCAGCAAGCATGAAAAGCCTTCATCTATATCTTCATCTGAGTCTATGACAATGCTGCATTCCTCAAACTGCATGAATCTTCACTAAGTTAAAACAAGTTTTCTTATTCATTCTACCCCACCAACGATAAAAAAAAAAAATCCCACTCAGTCACCTGCGTACGAGTGCCTACAGGTTTCACTTGCTTTCTTGCTGTGTTATTCTTTGACGTTCTTTGTGCTGGTTTCACCGTCTTCCAACATCCCACTTGTGTCTTTGGGGATAAAAATGTTTTTACATTCCTCGCTGATGTCTTATCTGGACTGTAACAATGCAAGATATACATACTTAGAATCTATCGATGGTAATTGTTCTGTTATAGAACGTGTAATGTAGCAAAGTAACGTTATGACTTACTTTCTATGAAGCCGAGGTTGTTTCGTTTTCAGTATAGCATCACAAAAGGCACTGCTCTGTAGCTGATTTTGCACATTTGTTATTAACTGCTGAGCTTATAAAGAGAGGAGATGAGTTCACTGCAATAGAGCCAGTTACCTTGGCTGCTGGACCACGCTGCTCATGCAAGTTTTCCTTAGACTGTTAGTTAAACAAATCCCACATTAATTCCTAAAATTGTTTGGCTTAAAGAGCAAAGAGATGGAGAGTAGGTGAAGAAAAGACCTTCTTCACTTGTGGTGCTGTTGGAACCTCCTGAGCTATTACTGGCTCAGTCATCTTCAAGCTAGCCAAAACCTACAAGAGGTTTGATAGTGGGAATTAAAGCACCGCATGTGTTTGCAAAGTTAAAGATTGATCAAACTTGAATATCATCACATCAAGCTTATATAGACTCTGCTGATGAGATAGACAAAAAAAAAAAATACTTGACATCACCTGAATATCTCCGGTAAGCTTGTGGCAGATTTCGCTTTGTATTTTCTGCAGAGAGGTTTCTACTTGCTCCGGGATAGCTGTTAACATCAGAGCTATTTTCTGAAGCTTCTCTTGATTAGGAAATTTGGTTAGTTCCTCCAGAACAGATTTAACAGCTCCATCAAGACTGGCTTTAACATCTGTTTGTTCCTTTATCTGCTTCACAATAAATCATTTCAATAAGCTTAAGGTCGATAAAGCAACAAGAAAATACAGTAAATAATTGCTTTTACTAGCTGCTGAAGGGAAGTGTCTTGGAGAAGCAACTTTTGGTGTAGGCGTTCAGCTGCAGTAAACACACATAGAAACTATAAAAGCCAGCTATCTATTGAGACGTTATTCATGTGAAGTGCTCTTGAACAGGTTGATAAAATACTGAAAATGAGATCAAAGATAGAACTAACTTTCGAGAAATACTTGCTTGGTTCCTCGGTTGGCTTGAATGATGTCAGTCTGAAAGGAATCCAGCATCATTCCAAACTTGCTCAACGAAGTTTCCATCATCCCAAAGCGTTCTTCACTAATCTGAGCTACTCAGTGACAAAAGGTGGAACATATGAAGCATGGGGTTATATAGTCCGTCCATTCTTCAGAATATAGGAAGAGCAAAAACTCACATTTAGATTCTGCAAAGGAAACAGAACTCCATCTTCCGCTGGAAGGTCGAGATGAAAGCATCTGAGTATCGTCTCGTTTATGATTAACCGGGGCCAAGAAACTAGTCTTCTTCAAAGAGAGATCTCGTTCCTGACAAGTAAATCTCTGTGCAAGAGTGAACAAGCATGAAATCAAGAGTGACAAATTGAAGTTTTGGATGAAGAGTGCGTCAGTAAAACCTGATCGACAGAGCTCTGAGTCATCTGAGAAAAACAGCCTCGCTGAGAGGAAGGTCCCTGCGATAAGGACTGCTGCGATGCTTGCGGTTCGGAGGGTCCAACGCTCGATCTCCTTCTAAAATTGACACAGAGAAACATGATCAAACGCAACTTAACGTCCTCGGATGCTAATTCACAATTTTCCCCCAAAAATATTATTCTAAATCTAATGTGGGAATCGATCAATCAGTTGTTACTTAGAGCAAACAACAAATACCACATAAGAAAGAGATCGCTGAAAATAGAGGATGAATCCCAAATTAAAACCCTAAACGTGTGGGAATCTCTCTCGAAATTGATGCATGTCAGTACCTTAAATTAGGAGGAAACACCGAAATCGATTTCAGATCAAAGGCTTTGTTCATCTTCATCGTAGATCGCAGCTCTTCTTCAACGATATTTCAAATTAGAGAAGAGGGAGACAAGTCTCTAAACGGAATTTTGAAAACAAAAAATCTATAGAGAGACTAGAGAGTGACAAGCGAAAATTGGAATAATTTTTACTTACTATTATGGGCTGATAAAAGCCCATAAACAAGGCCCATAGGTCTTTTAAATCAAGACAAAAATACTGCGTATCAATCAATCATTGATAAAGAGCTTAGCTGTAGTCCTAGTGAAATTTCATTCTTTCTCATTAGACTAGAAATAGAAATCCTTACGGGTCCCCACGCGCTAAACTTGACAATTTGAGAGCGATGTGCAAACGTATAGCATACTCGAAATGCCCTATTACCATCTAAATCTGAATATGCTTATTATTGGATTATACTGATGAGTTATTTTAGAGATATGTATAAGGTTAAGAGACAATGATGTAAGTAGTTTTTTTTTTGGTGTAACTTTTTTTGGTGTAAATGATGTAAGTAGTTGGTAAGGTTATCTTAACCAAAGCAGTCGGTTAAGGTCTATCTATGTATAAATACTCTTGTATTAAGCTAAATAAAGTCAAGCAATTTTATAAACTTGCACTTAATATGCTACACAGCCATACATCACAGAAAACGTTAATTGCCAAATAGGCAAATATGGTAACTTCTTCTATATTTTTTCATGTTCGTTTTTAATTATTATTGTAGATTCTAATCACGCAAAACAAATAACTGTACACTGTTAAACTTTATAGTTTATTACCCCCAACATCTTTCGGTCTAAAATGAATAAATTAGCTTCTTCGTTTCTAATAGTAACTTGCATTTTCAGTTTATTTAGTCAACAAATTTTCCATTCCAAGAACATTATTGAATTTAAATTATATAAATAAAGGAAATGATAATGGGGTTCGTAGGTAGGCAAAAGTCAACAAAACGAAATTTGTTGATCACCAAGATACCCCTCAACACCTTTTGTTTTGGTTCGACACTTTCTTACAGCTGAAGGTCCAAGTGATTTCCACTATTATTCCTGGAAACTTAATAAACAAATTAAGCAAAAAAAAAAAGCCTTAACAAACAAGTGTAGAAAGTTCAACTGCTCGATTGTTTCAATAAAATAAGCTGACCCCATCACTTGACCTGAGAAATTCACACGTAAATGGTCAGAAACTCCTTCCAATTTAACTTGCAATGTGGGTGAAAGATACCTTGATCTCTCTATCTCTAGCTCGCTCTATATATTACGCGTTCATAATTCTTACATCATTGTATACCTTTTATGCATAACAGAAATATTAAAAAAGCCAAGTACGTATCCATGGGAGAAACTTTGCATAACGACGTCATCTATGTGGCGGTGAATCAAGATGTTCGAGAAAGTAAATCAACTTTGTTATGGACATTGAAGACTCTTCCCGTGAAGAAACTCTGCCTTCTTCATGTTCATATTCCCTTCTCGTTGAACTCTTCTTGTAAGTCTTTTAAGATTGATTATATACGTTTGATTGTGTTTTGTTTTGCATTTCAAATGCCAATAAATTTAATGGACTTTCCTGACGAACTGATTGTATCTTACTATTTAGTATTAGATGAGCCTTTGGATGATGCTGTTTATTTTCTCTTTCTGGGTATATAATATGCATCTGAAAATATGTTTATATGAACCTAGTTATGAACATATATACAAAAGGAAAAAAATATTTTAAATATTCATATATATATATATATATATATATATAAATATATATATTAGATAGAAAACATATGTACCAAGCATCTTGTGTCAGAATTTATAAGAAATATATGTTACCAGCCAACACAATCTTAGTTACGTTAATAAGTCATGAAACAATCAACATCCTAACTTTAAAAATTAGGATAATAGAGCATAAACAAATTTTAGTTTGAACCCTGGACCTAGCACCGAAACAAGTCAAGGTTTTGGGCTTATACGGCTACTGTACCCCATTTGTAGTAAAGTCACACATCATGTTTGGTATTGCATCGCCTAATTATTCTTTCTCATCTTACCAAGTAGTGAGTATAGAATCACACAAACAAGTTTAATAAGAAGTCCTTCTCTTATTCACTCAATTCAGATCACAATCACAATATCAAATCAATAACCTAAAACTCATAAGCTATGTCACATCTTGACATCTTCTTATATAGGAATCAAAGTTTCCTAAACACAATAGGTTTAACATATTTCAATATTTCCTAATCCTTATAGATTTCCATAACTCAATAGGATTAGGTAGCTTCAATCTCAAGTTACTTCAAGCTTACTCCAACATTCTCCCCCATAAGCTTGAGCTCAACTTCATTCATATCCTCAACTCCAATCAAGTTTCTCATCTCCTTGAATTTGATCCTTCCAAGTGATTTGGTTAGTATATCAGCTCTCTGTTCACTTCCGGGCACATGATCAACTTCTACTTGCTCGTTTTCCACACACTCTCGAATAAAATGGAACCTCCTATGTATGTGTTTGCTTCTACCATGAAACACAGGATTCTTTGTGAGTGCTATTGCTGATCTGTTGTCGACTCTGATCATTACTCGCTTGCAAACTTCATTGAGGACTTCTCCTAGCAGTTCTTGAAGCCAAATGGCTTGCTTTGCTGCTTCAGTAGCAGCCATAAACTCTGCTTCACAGCTTGATAACGCCACAATCTCTTGTTTTGTTGAACACCAAGTTATAGGACTATCTCCAAGGTAGAAAACATGGCCTGTAGTGCTTTTCCCATCATCATTGTCCACATTATGCGAGCTATCACTGTAACCTTCCAGTTTCAAGTTACCACCACGTTTAAACCGAAGACCAAGAGAGCATGTACCACGCAGGTACCTCAAGATTTGCTTTAGAGCAGCTCCATGACATTCCTTAGGTTCTTGCATATACCTACTAAGCACGCCCACGCTGAAAGAAAGGTCAGGACGTGTGTGTAGTAGGTATCTTAGACAGCCAATGCTCCGTCGATACTCTCTTGCATCAATGTCCTTATCATCAGGTGACTTTGAGAATTTGGCATTCATCTCCATTGGTACATGTGTAGGATTACACGAGCTCATTCCCGTTTCCTCAAGAATCTTCCGTGCGTACCGATCTTGTCTTAAGACAATACCATTCTCTCCTTGATAAACTTCTATCCCCAAGTAATAAGTCAACTTTCCAAGATCACTCATCTCAAATTTAGTAGCCATCTCTCTCTTGAACTCTTGTATTACTTCAAGTGATGATCCAGTAACCAATAGATCATCTACATAAACAACCACGACAAGTAGACTCTTGTTTTCTTCCTTTCGATACAGTGAAGGCTCCTTCGAGCATCTTTGAAAGTTCAGACCTCGCAAGATCTGGTTTAGCTTTATATTCCAGGCCCTTGGTGCTTGACGCAAACCATAAAGTGCTTTCTTGAGTTTATAAACCTTTTCTTCTTGACCTTTAACTACAAATCCTTCTGGCTGAACCACAAACACTTCCTCCTTCAATTCTCCATGGAGAAACGCAGTCTTTACGTCAAGGTGGTGGATCTCCCATCCTCTAGAAGCCGCAAGCGCCATGATCATCCTTATTGTCTCAACCCGAGCCACTGGTGCAAAGACCTCATCATAGTCAATACCATGTTTTTGAACATAACCCTTTGCCACCAACCGTGCTTTAAACTTGCTGATGCTACCATCAGCATTACGCTTTATTTTAAATACCCACTTGAGTCCAATTGGCTTTACTCCAGAAGGCAACACAACGAGTTCCCATGTATTATTTTTCTCTATAGAGAATATTTCATCCTTGCAAGCATCGATCCATACCTTCAACTTCTTGGCTTCATTATAATCCCATGGCTCATCGTTAATGATCATCAAGAGGCGTTCACTTTCAACCTCAGCAAGCAAAATATAGTCATCTAGATAAGATGGCTTTGTACTCACGCGATGTGACCGTCTAGGTTCTTGTGTATCATCTTCTTCATCACCTTCAATGTCTTCTTCATCATCAACTTCAATAACATGTTCACCTTCTTCTTCTTCATCATCTTGAATGATCTCGACTTCTCTTGACTCATTACCCAACTTCTTGAGTTTCACGACAAGCTCTCCTGCTTTAGGATGCTCTGTTTCCTCTGTTTTACTCCAGTCCCATTCTTTCTCTTCATAAAACACAACATCACGACTTACTCTGATTCGCTTGGTTACTGGATCAAGTAATCGGTATGCTTTTGATCCTGGTTCAGTTCCCAAGTGTACCAGTGCTCTTGCTCTATCATCGAGTTTCTTTCTTCCCGGTGCTTCTGTTTTTGCATAACATAGGCATCCGAATATTCTTAAGTGCGAGAGGTTTGGTCTTCTTGAGCGTAGCATCTCATATGGTGTTCTCTCATCTAATGACCTTGTTGCAAGTCTGTTGATTAGGTAAGTAGAATGTCTCACAGCTTCTCCCCATAGGTTATTTGGCACGTTCATATGCTTCAAGATACTCCTTGTCATCTCCATAAGTGTTCGGTTTCGTCGTTCTACAACTCCATTCTGCTGAGGGGTGTAGGGAGCTGTCAAGTGCCTCTTTATCCCTTTCTTGTCGCAGTATTCATTGAATTCATGAGACACAAATTCACCTCCTCTATCGGTTCGAAACATCTTGACCTTGCTCTGTGTTTCTTCCTCGACAAGTGTTTTGAATCTTTTGAATTTCTCAAGAGCTTCACTTTTCTCTCTCAATAATATTGTCCACATGTATCGTGTGTGATCATCTATAAGCACAAATATATACCTCTTCAGAGCCGGTGTTGTTGGTGAAATAGGACCACAAAGATCCCCGTGAACAAGCTCTAGTGGATTAGAAGCTCTAAACTTCGTTGCTTGTGGAAAAGGTTTCCTCGCTTGCTTTCCAAGTAAACAAGAAACACACTTTTCTTTCTCAATTTCGACGTTGGGTAAGCCAGTAACAAGTTTCCTTTTTGCCATCAGTTTTAGTGTGTTGATGTTTACATGGCCAAGTCGTGAGTGCCATACAGATGTTTGTGTGGCTTCAGTTATTTGTAGACAGTACATACGATCGACCTCCAAACTGACCTTGTATAGTCTGTTTCTTGATCGTGTAGTACTAACCATCAAGCTTCCGTATCTGTCATATAGCATCAGTGTCTTGTCTTTCATACTGACTTCGCAACCCACTTCAGTAGCCTGTCCCAAACTAATAATGTTGCTTCTTAATCCTGGTATATAGTAGACGTTATTCAAGATTTTCTTCTCGCCTTCCTTAAGAACAAAACGGATTGAGCCCTTTCCTTGTATGTCGATCCGAGAGTCGTCTCCAAATCTTACTTTACCGGTGATGGTCTCGTCAAGTTTGTAAAAGAACAGGCGGTTCCCACACATATGGTTACTAGCACCGTTGTCAAGATACCACACGTTCTCTGTATCAAGATCAGCCTCAAAGCTAGTAGGGTTTACTTTATTCTCGTTGAGGTAGACTACTTCGTGTACCATTAATTCATCAGCATCTTGGGTGTCTTCATCTTTCTTTTCAGCCGTCTCTTGGAGCTTTAGCACTTTGTCCGGACAATCATTAGCGTAATGACCCTGTTTGTCACACTTGAAACAGGTTATGTGTGACGCATCTCCGTTTTGACGCTGTCTATATGCATCTCGCTGACTTTGAAACGTTGATCCAGTGCGACCACGACCTCTTCCTCTCCATTGAGAACGACCGCTTCGACCTCGTCCTCGTCCTCCACTATAGTTTCCTCCATAACTATCTTGGCTTGTATCACCATACATCAGTTTCCCTTCGTCATGTGTTTCTTCTTCTTCTTCAGCGATCCGTTCTTCATACGCTTTCAATCTACCCACTATGTCTTCGAAGCTCGTTGTGTTGAGATCAAGAACTTGTTCAAGAGAGGCCACAATATGTATATATTTCTTCCTTGGCAAGGTCTTTAGAAACTTTTTCACAAGTTTGGATTCTTCAATGGTCTCGCCTAGTGATGCAGATTTTGATGAGATTTCAGATAGTTTCCCAACAAAGAGATCTATTGTATCTTCTTCTTTCATCTTGAGTCTATCAAATTCTGCCATTAGGGTTTGTAGTCTAGCTTCTTTGACCCTCTCAGCTCCAACATGTCTTGCCTTTATTGCATCCCAAACTCCCTTTGCTGTATCAATGTCTCCAACTTGCAAGATTAGAGCTTCGGGTATGGATTGAAATAGAAACGCTATAGCCATATTGTTCTTCTTCTCATCCTTGGATCCCGGGTCAATTGTTTCCCATACCTCACTGACCTTAAGTGCCACCTTCATTCTCATAGCCCAGACAGTATAGTTTGAAGAAGTTAACATCGGAAATTTGATGGAAGCAGGGCCGTTGTCTTTGTGCGCCATGCCGGTGTCTTTGTGTGCTACGATCTCATCCTTGTTATCACTCATGATCGATCTTTAGAACCTGCTGGCTCTGATACCAAATATAGAATCACACAAACAAGTTTAATAAGAAGTCCTTCTCTTATTCACTCAATTCAGATCACAATCACAATATCAAATCAATAACCTAAAACTCATAAGCTATGTCACATCTTGACATCTTCTTATATAGGAATCAAAGTTTCCTAAACACAATAGGTTTAACATATTTCAATATTTCCTAATCCTTATAGATTTCCATAACTCAATAGGATTAGGTAGCTTCAATCTCAAGTTACTTCAAGCTTACTCCAACAGTGAGTAAACAGTTTTAAATTATATCATAAGATGTTTCAGAGCGATTGCTATGGTACTTTTATCTGTTTACTTGTGTGGTGTTAGAATTGGAAATTGACTCTGTTTTGAAATGGTGTATAATTCAGCATGTGGGCTTGATGAAAGTGAGATCAATGCAATCCAAGAATCAGAGCTGAAATCCTCATATGATAGCCTCCACAAGTACCGTGATCTCTGCACAAACAAAGGGGTAAGTTAGTTCTCTTTGCAAAGAATCAAAAACCAGAGAGATGAGAAGTAAGCAACACGTCAAGTATTGATTTATTTTCTGTCAATCGGTTTCAATCTCCTAGATATATAGGCTCAGTGAAACCTCGTGAAAATCCAAACGGGGGTAACAGAGGAGCTAAAAAAGAAACATGATGAGTTTTGAAAAGACTGATGGAACTGTCTAATATAAAATACTGGTGCAGGTCGATGAAGAGGATGTGGATATATCATTGATATCAGGATATGGTGTGGGTGAAGGGATTGTGGAACTAATCTATCAAAACAATATTAAGAAGCTCGTTATGGGAGCAGCAGCTGATCCTCACTATTCCAGGTAAAGAAAAAGCTCGAGAATGGATCTATGTTTTTTTTTCAGAACATCAGGTTTGAAAAATTGTTTAATTGAATAAAAGCAAATAATACTCTAATTAATCTCTCTTTTAAATAATGCAGGGGAATGTCTATCACATCTAGAAAAACAGAGTATGTGAGTCAACATGCACCTCATTGCTGTAAAATGTGGTTCATCTGCAAAGGGAAACTCATCCAGAAAAAGTAAGTTTTGAGGATTGCACTTGTTTTCATGTGTTATAAAATATTTCTTTTTAACATTTTTGTTTTTGGTTTAATAGAGAAGGAAGTTTCGGCATTGGGAATTCATCAGATTCGTTCTCAGAATTCGATGGTTTTGCTCAGAAACCAAGCGAAGGAAGAGGAAGGGATGATGGCGAAACCGATTCAGTAAGTACAAATTAAGACTTTGATTAGTAGAGCTGAATTTTTGTCTCCCTGAGCTTAGTGTCAATATTACTATTTATTTAAAACTCTTTTTCGTTCTGCATTAAAGAAACACGGAGGGATTAAAAAAACTGACGAAGAACCAGAGAGAGAAGATGAGGAGACAAAAAGAAAGGACAGCGAAGCAGACGCGAGTCCATGTGCTCCCGAAAATTTCATATGTCCCATTTCAATGGTTAGGCTTCAAACCATCGCATCTTGAAATACTAATTAATATTCATGTTTTCCCAGGAAAAAAGCTAGCGATTCTGCTTAAAGATGCAAATGATTTTGCTCATCATAATTGATTTTGGTATATGTATATATGTAGGAGATAATGAGAGATCCTCATGTCGCTGCTGATGGTTTCACTTACGAGGAAAAGGAAATAAGAACGTGGCTAAACGGAGGGAATGATAAGTCGCCAATCACAGGAGCTAGGCTCGGTCATCGCCATCTCACCCCTAACTACACTCTTCGTTCACTCATCAAGGACTGGCTCCATCAGCACCCAAACTACAAACATTGATTATCATCTAATTTGTTGTGAGTTTTGGAATTTTCTGTAAGAAAAGAAAAATATGTATGATAAAAAAGGTCATTTATGCGACCATCAGTTTTGTCAATAAAAAGTTTCGCTACTCTCGTTGACTTGTCTGCATGTTTCTGTCACCAAATTGGGCGGGAAAGAGCCAAATCAAGTAAACCCCTATGCTTTAAACGTAAGCCCATGGGCTGTTACTAAGCCCATTATAAAGAACTTATCCCAAGCGGAGGAAGAACATCTGACCGTTCACAGCAAAAGCTGCGTGACGTGTCGTAACCTGAATCGTCCTTAATTATACAAACACTAATAAACGAAGAGATGTTGTTGACTCTTGACTTGGCTCCACTTCCCCCAAACTGTCAACCTAATCGACCGCCGGCTAACCTACCGGCGCACGAGATTCGTCGCAATGTAGCGGGGATTGATCGGAGGT
This sequence comes from Brassica rapa, assembly GCF_000309985.2. Classification (NCBI taxonomy): domain Eukaryota; kingdom Viridiplantae; phylum Streptophyta; class Magnoliopsida; order Brassicales; family Brassicaceae; genus Brassica; species Brassica rapa. The sequence continues at coordinate 152,413 of NC_024804.2, forward strand.
AAAAAATTCTCCGAACCGACACTTCTCATTAGCGACCTAAATACTAAATATATCCCCACGCCTTCGATTTCTGATTCCTGAATCTTATTTTTAAAAAAAGCTTATGTGAGTTGACATTTCAATTTTAAAAGTAGCAATTCCGTTTAATTTATCGTATGAAACGTGTCATTTACGATATGAGAAATGTTCTACGAAATCTACTGGTTGATAGATAGATAGATGTATATAGTCTTGCATTTAAAATTATTGTGAGCAGTGGCTCGCTCTCTGATGTTATCTACTAGTAAGATCAAATATCTTTCGTTGTCTGTCACCTTCCTTCTTTTTCTCAGAAAAAAAAATACATTTTAAAGTAGAGTAATACATATCACAATTGAGTAGGAAAATGGTTGGAAACATCTTCGCAATTAGTTCGTTATCAAGGGACGAAAATATAATCATGTGTCTACATATATATAAATATATTTAATAATTGTGCCCTTTGTGTCTTATCGTGTCTTGTTTTGGAAAAGAGAGAAATCGTCTCTAATAGAGAAGATCCAGAGGAGAGTAGAAAGAATAACCATGGCAGAGGCTTTGATTGAAGATCCTGTTTATGTTGCAGTAAACAAAGATGTTGGTGAAAGCAGATCGACTCTCACATGGGCACTGAGACATCTCCAATTCAAAAAGCTTTACCTTCTTCATGTTCATCTTCCCATTTCCATGAACCCTACCTGTAATAACTTTTTTTCTTTTTGATTGGTGATATTAGTAATTTTCTCTGCCGATTCTTGATCATAGGATGTAAATGGTTTGTGTCTTTGTTAGTGTTTACTTGTGGGTGATGCCGTGTTCTTATATCATATCTGATTGTAGCGGAAGACCAATCTTTACTTTCTTTAACCAACTTATTCCGACCGTCTTTAAGTTTCCCTTTTTTTGTTGTCTGGGGAATTGCAGCAAGTGGGCTAGAACAAAGCGAGATCGATGCAATCCAGGTGTCGGAATTGACAAGTACATATGAGAGCCTTCTCAAGTACCATGATATCTGCCTTCATGAAGGAGTTAGTGCTCTTCCCAACTCATGGATTCATTATTAGTGTGTTTCACAAAAATATAGACATGTTTTAAAACAACAATTATGATCATTGAATTGCTTATGTTGCAGATTATCGAGCAAGATGTGGAAATATTCTGTGATGTGGGAGATAACGTTGAGGAGGGGATTGTGAACCTCATCTATGAAAACAATATCAAGAAGCTTATTATAGGAGCAGCTGCTGATTCCCGCTACTCCGAGTAAGGATAGTATTTAGACTCGTTTATGTGTCTCCACATTGATAATTTCTCTATTGTACGATAATCTGCGTAATGAGTAAATAAGAAAATGCTCTCACTCTGGTCATATGATGCAGGGGAATGGTTAATATCACATCTAGAAAAGCCAAGTATGTGAGTAGCCACGCGCCTCATTGCTGTAAAATATGGCTTGTTTGTAATGGAAACCTCATCCAAACGAGGTAAGTTAGGAGGAGGATTTTTACTTCTGCGTGTTTTTGAGTAATTGTAAAGTTTAACTGGGTATATTTTTGTTGTATGTTTCAATAGGGAGGGACGGTTCGATCTTGAGGGTTCATCGCACTCCTCCTCTGAATCCTTAGCCAGCCTTCATGACCTTGATTCTGCTCTGATACCATACGAGGACGTAGTAAGAGCTGAACCTGACAGCGAGTCACATGCCCTGTCTTCTTCACCTGAAGACCAATCAGTACGTAAAATCCAATTTAGTCAGCACCTAGAACTTTTCATTCAAGTGGTTGAGTGTTTTCTTAATTGGAAAAACCTTGTGATTCGCTTAAAAGTCTTAAAACCTATGGAGAAGGAATGATAAAATGTGATATATTGTAAATTCAAGGATCCGACACATCTTCTTGTTAGTCAAATTTGTCTCATTTCTTGCAACTGCTACTGTAGAACATAACACATGCATGTCTTTAAACGCGATTTTTAATGTCAAGTTTTCCATATGAGACTCATGTGGTGGTGTTTTTATATCTTCCAATGTAGAAGAATCTCATTTGTTCAGTTGATATGGTTTCTAAACAGGCTAGAGGGTCTGCGGCGACGTACTACGAGGAGCAGAGACGGAGACTAGAAATCGAGGAACTAAAGAGAGAACTGGAGCAACATGATAAGATGAATCGTGAAAGAGAGGAAGCACTCTCAAGTTCTTTTGGTGTCACTCAGATGCTGTACAGTGAAGAAGTACGTCGCAGGAGAGAAGCGGAGGAGGAGCTGAACAGAGCGAGAGCAGAAATCAAAGACATGAAGAGGGTCCAAAAGGAACTCGAAGAACAGCTTTATATTGATTGCCCCCGTCGGTTAGATATGGCCGAGAAAGAGCGAGACGAAGCTATCAAAAAAACTGAAGAGCTTTTGAGAAATCTATACATGGAGAAGGGTGAGTCATCATCAGATTCGCCTTCATCCGCGTCGCAGTGGTCTGTTTCCAACGAGCCTCCCCCATATTTCATCTGTCCCATTTCAAAGGTTAGGACTCGAACCTCTATCTAGAAAAACATGTTTTTGTTGGGATCTTGACTTGGCTTCTGCTCAATATCTCAGCTATAGTGTACTAAGCTGACACATACGCTACACTATACATGTCCAAAAGTAACTTCCCATTTTTGATATTTGTTTTGCTCTTATTTAATTCATTGCCAATTGCTCGTGAATGTAGGAGATTATGCAGAATCCCCATGTTGCAGCTGATGGTTACACTTATGAAGCAAATGAGTTCAAAATCTGGCTCAGTCATGGAGGTGAAAAATCGCCGATGACAAACCTGAGGCTTGAGAATCACAACCTCACACCAAATCTTGCTCTTCGTTCTGCTATTAACGAGTGGTTGCAACAGCACCCTTATTTCTTTGATTTGCCTTAAAGATATATATACATATATATTATGTTGATTGTGTTGTGATTCAGTAGTGAATGGAACGTTTAAAATCTAAGAAAAAATTGTCTCTTTTCACTGGGAAAAGTCTTGGAGATTTTTTTTGTTTTTGTTTCAGTAGTTGTTATGCATTGACTTGTGTTTTAAATACCACCTGTAGACTTTACTGTGTCCACCTTAGGAAAACTGAAACGGTCAACAAAAAGAATGTTGAGGGTCACCACTAACCATTGTTGGTCTCTTTCTGTCAGATGCTTCTTTGTTTTTTTCCACCTTACAGGTGAAAAGAAGACATAACACAAAGACAAAGGTAAAGGACATCAATGGCGGAACTCATGGCCATGGGAGATGATGTTGTCCATGTTGCTGTGAAGAACGATGTCAAAGAGAGCAGATCAACTCTGGTTTGGGCTTTGAGGAACCTTGGTGCCAAGAAAGTCTGCATCCTCCATGTTTATCAGCCAAAAACTGCTTCTCCTGCTGGTGATTTTCGTTATCTTCTTTGGTTCCCATTTTCGATGCTTCATATGTAATTGCGTATTTACTGTTGATGTATTTCAGCACGTAAGCTTGAAGAACTGGAGGCTATCATGTACGAGACATTACATGATTATTTTGACATCTGTCAACAAGAAGGGGTATTTTTCTGTTCCGTTGCCTTCTTATATTATTAAAGTCCTTCTCTTCTTGCTCTGAAGGAAATTGTTGTGTTCCTCCTGATTCTTGTTCTCCGATCGCAGGTGAATGAGGACGACATTTACATATCGTGTATAGAGATGAACGATGTGAAGCAGGGGATATTAGAACTCATCCATGAAAGCAAAATCAAGAAGCTCGTTATGGGAGCTGCATCAGACCATCATTATTCAGAGTACTTATTGGAAATCTATTATATTTTAAAATCTCTTAAATTCACTCGTGTTGACTGAACAGGAAAAAATTACAGGAAGATGTTCGATCTCAAGTCCAGAAAGGCCAAGTACGTATACCAACACGCGCCTAGCTCCTGCGAAGTTACGTTTATGTGCAATGGACATCTCATCTACACAAAGTGAGTTTTGAAACCTCTCTTTGCTTATGTTCTATCTTTGAAGAAATCGCCTTATTGTTTATGTATATTAAATACTCAGGGAAGCCAATCTTGAAGACCGTGTGGATGAAACAGAAGCCGAAGCTGGACAATGGAAACCGAAGCTCTATTCATCTGCTTCACCAAAATGCTCGGCAGAATTGGTCTCTGCAATTGTAGCTTACATTGACACAAGGAGAGACAGGGACATGTTAGAGCCAACTTCATCAGAGGATCAATCTGTAGGTTCTAAATATTGTTGGTTGTATTGTGAATTAAGCCAATATATATCTCGTGCTTTCTTCTGTGTCTGTTACTAAATGACTGAAAGCTTTATCTGTCCTTTTGCAGGAAAGCGACAGGAATGATCAACTGTATAGACAACTTAAGCAAGCACTTATTGAAGTTGAGGAATCGAAAAGAGAAGCGTACGAAGAATGTGTCAGGCGGTTTAAAGCTGAAAATACAGCCGTTGAGGCCATCCGCAAAGTAAAATACCATAATTTAAAGACATGGAGAATGTTCTTCTTCTTTTTTCTTGCTTAGAATTGTTTCATTTTACTTGAAAGGCAAGAGAGTATGAAGCAATGTTCAATGAGGAAACGAGGCTAAGGAAAGAAGGTAAAGAGGCATTGGCAAAACAAAAGAAAATGGTGGAGAAGACTAAACAAGAGAGGGACGACGCGCTTATCATCATTCTTAACGGAAGAAAGCTATACAGTGAGGAAGTGAGACGCAGAGTTGAAGCTGAAGAGATGTTGGGGAAGGAGAAAGAAGAACACGAGAGAACGAAGAAGGAGCTGGAAGAAGTGCGGGTCATTGTTCAGGACGGTACTGTCAGAAACAGAAAGGAATATGTTATTTGTTAAGACGAGTGATTTTGAATAATCTATTGATATTGGAAAATAGGGATGAAGCTGTACAACGAGCAACTGAGACAGAGGAAAGAGATGGAGGAATCTGTGAAGAGACAAGAGGAAGAGCTTGAGAAGACAAAGAAGGAGAAGGAAGAAGCCTGCTTGATAAGCAAGAACTTGATGCAACTATATGAAGACGAGGTAATGAAATCTTTAAGATGAGTTCAGGAATTAAAAAAGTGATAATCTATCATGTCAAAACAAAACAGGTGAGGCAGAGGAAAGAAACAGAGGAGTTAGTGAAGAGAAGAAGAGAGGAGGTTGAGAAAGTGAGGAAGGAAAAAGAAGAAGCTTGCTCTGTGGGACAAAACTTCATGAGGTTATACGAAGAAGAAGCAAGACGTAGAAAAGGAACGGAGGAAGAACTCAGCAAGGTCGCTGCTGAGAAAGACGCAGCTAGCTCTGTCTGTTCAGATATTCTGTTGCTTCTTCAGAGCTACACTCGCCGCCATGGAATACCTTCTGGTTTCTCCGATGAGGATTCCCTTACCCGTCAGCCTCCGTCGTATTTCATCTGCCCAATATCGCAGGTACGTTGAACAGAACCGAACCTGAGATGTCTACTTCTAGGTAGAGGACTTAAATACACATATGTTATCATCTAGAGTGTTCCTCTCAAAAAGGTTTAGAACGGAACCAGTGTAGAAATTTCTGCTTGGTTTGGTCTAAAATGATTGCTTGTGATTGATTTATAGCCAAATTTGGGTTTTGTTCGACCCGTTTGGCCGCAGATAGTTTAAATGTTTAGAAGTGAACGATCGATTGATTCTTGGTTTTTACAGGAAGTAATGCGAGAGCCTCGTGTTGCAGCCGATGGATTCACGTACGAAGCTGAAGCCTTAAAGGAATGGCTCGACAATGGTCACGAGACCTCACCAATGACGAACCTTAAGCTCACCCACAATAACCTTGTTCCTAACCACGCCCTTCGTTCCGCCATTCAAGAGTGGCTTCAACGCAACTCTTAAAATGAATCTTTGGTTAGTGTTGTCAATGTATTAAATCTGAAGCTTGATTATTTATTTGCTCCCAAGTTGCTTGCTGTGCTGATGAGTGGAATTCACAAAAGAAAAATAGAAACCGTTTGATTCTTTGATAAAACAGTCTGAGAAAAACAATCTGTAGTGGCGTTTCCAACATCACACGTCCCTTTTACCAACTAAACATGGCCCAACAAGTGTCCGCCCGCGACATGCCAAAGAGTCCTTTAATTTGCACACGTGAAATTTAGAACAGTAACGCGACGCGTGTACAAACCAGACAAACACTTGTGTTCCAAACGTGGGTCGGTATAATTGGCTATACACTGACCTTAGTATGGGATCGGCCACATAAGATTTTTTGAACTACAATTATCTAATGGTTTACTGTAACATGCCGTCTTGTCGGTACGGTTCATACGGATTTAATTTTAAAATAATTAATAATTGATTATATATTTTGCTAGCCGGTGATCGATAGATTTGATGTATTCCACGCGCAGCTTGTTCCACGCACATGCAGTTTAGCTCAGTTGCGTTATTTTGAAAACCGGTATCTATACTATTAAAGCAGAATCCTTACTAGGATTCTGCCCTTAATTTTTCAAGTTATTTACAAATGTATGCCACTCCCTTATTTAGATTTTTTCTAATTATTTTTGCCTTATTTAACATCAAATGAAAAAAGAAACAAAATCAGTTATGCTATAATTCTGAGGACATTTAGGCATACGTTGGATATTTACTTCCTTAAAAAAATGCTATATTCACTAACCATAATAAATTTACATACTAATCTATTTAATTAAGGCCTATTATTATTGAAACGATTTCATTAGACCGTTTAACCAAAAAAATCCAACCAAAATGCCTTCGTTAACTTATCTAACGAGTTTAAGGCCCAATCTTATTTTTTTAAACAAAAATATATTTTATAATACTGATTTTATCATCTAACCTATAATTTATTTTCTATCGTTTATTTCAAATTGTTAAATACAAATAAACAATTATGTAAATATTTATATTATATAGTACCTTAACATAAAATCATTTATTATGTCATTTTGTCCATAATATTGATATAGCAATTATAAGTGTAAGAATATTTTAAAATTATTATAAAATTAAATTTAAATATAAAATAAAAATACAAATTATAATAGGTTATTAATAAAAAATAAACTAATATTATCATATCAATAAACTAATATTGTCACAGCAAAATCATAATTGGTTAATAACAAGTTGTTGGGTTTTTACCAAGGTTTTCAATCAGATTTTAATAAAAGATTTTTTCATTGAATCCGAACAAGATTATATACATGGTTTCATCTCGATCGGTTCAACCACTGATTTGGATCAGATATGAAAATAGTACTTGAACCTCAAACATTATAATAAATTAACATTAAATTATTTATTTTCTAATAAAATGTTGACATAAAAAACTGGTGTACTTTCAAAAATATTATTAGCTTCTAAATCTAATAAAGATAAAAAAAATATTTGTATATTGATGGTTAGAACTATAATACAAATATATGACAAGAAAAACTCATTTTCAGTGTAAAATCGACAATTTACATCATTACTCTATATATATATACACTATTAAATCACACATATCATCTTTAAATCTATTTCAAAAAATACCATATTTTGAAAAAAATGAAAATGATAAAAGTTTAAAAAATTTTATTGTTAAGATATGAAAAGAAGATAATATTAATTTTTAAATTAATTTCAGTAAATGAAAAACAAAATCCGCGCTTTTCAAAGCGCGGGTCAAAACCTAGTCTATTCTATTAAAAGAGAATCATTCTTAAAAAATTTACTTATACAAGGTTGTTTGGACTATTTTCTAAAAATTAATAATTTCATGGTGCTACTTAAATTTCTCCTAACAATATATTTTCATAAATTTCTTTGATTTTCTTTAGATATTATAAGTGTGTCACTCCTATATTTATAGTAACTACTATATTACATTCTCTGATTTTCTTTAGATATTATAAGTGTGTCACTCCTATATTTATGGTAACTACTATATTACCTTCTATAAATCTCACCCCTTGATTATAAATTTCTCCATTTAGTTATTGATATCCCATATACGATTTACTAACCAACATTTTTTTTGATACAATAATATATAAAATTGTAGGTCCATAGACTAATATATTATGTATGTGTGACCATATGTATATATTATATAATGTTTATTTTAATTCTTAAATTCATATCTATATAAAACGAATGGTATGGTGCATATCATCATTAAATAATACATGTCATTTGAATTAAAATAGTCTGGTAAGTAATACATGTATTTTAAAAAATGAGTTAATGAAATATGATAAATAATTATCACAAAATCATGTTTTACTATATAACCGATCAAACTTAGTAGTATATTATATTATTTTCAGTTCATAAAAAACGATACTAACATATAAGTACTGAACAAATTTGAAATAATGCATATGAAGTTAGTTAAAAATTATCATCGGGCCAACTTATTTAATTGAGTTTTTACTATAATTCAGATACAACCACTTAAACTATATTATGGAAAATTAAAAAATACAATTAATTTAGAAAATATTGCTCCATATTCTCTCCTTTTTTTTTATAAAAAACTAAGTTGACTTGATTTTTACTTATGAAGCACAATTACTAAAATCCAAAATAATGATTAGTATTTATTTTTTGGGCAACAAATAATGTTTAGTATAAAAGATGCTCAAATACAAGTCAACTTCTGTAATTCAATTTAAATAACAAAATAAATTTACAAATATAATTAGGTCCAGAATTAATATTTATATTATTTGAGTTTCAAGCTTGCAGGTTTTCGCGGGTTATTCAATCATATATTATATACTAAACACATTGAGATTGGTATAAACTCTTCACTGTGTTTGGAATAACTAAGTTAAACAAGATTTTTCTCTTTTGAAAAAGTATTAACTCCGTGCTTCAAAGCTTGATTCAAAAGTTTGAATTGAGTTTTGAAAAAATATCATCCAATTTATATGGGATTTTATCGGGTCAACCAATATTGGATAGCGGGTTAATGATAGTTTTTACGTTTTTACCGACTTTTATCAGATTTTTATATATAAGGTTCTAACAAAATTCAGATAAGATTTATATGAATCACTTTATTTACTTCTGAGACTGTAGGTTTGGTTCGGGTATGAAAACACTGCTAAAACTATTAAAAATTCTACAATATATATACTATTAGATTAGCCCAAAATATGCAAAGTAAATTTTTTGTCTCATCAACTCAACAAATATAACTCTTACAAAATACACACAAAATGCAACGATGACATTGTAACATAAGAATATACATATAAAATCTAAAATAAACTATTTGATAATTATATTATTTTAAACTAAAATTCTTTTACTTTTTCGATATAATAACATTTTATAACTTAATAATATACTTCAAAACATCAAAACATCAAAACCAAAATAATAATTCATATCAAACAATATTCTTAACCCGAAAAAAATCCGCGCTTTTGAAGCGTGGATCAAAATCTAGTTTTAGTTTAAAATGTTACTCAATATATGGGTTTTTATTTGGTTTTTGTTGGGTAAGAGCACTTTTGACATATACAATCAGTTTAACGCGAAATCACCAATATATTAATATCATACTCCTTCCGTTTTTTAATATAAGTCGTTTTACAACTGTGCACATAGATTAAGAAAACCATTAATTTCTTATATTTTCTAAACAAAAACATCATTAATTATTTACCTAACCAAAATTCAACCAATAGAAAAATAGAAGATAAATTACCATTGGTCATACAACATTAATTATTAATAAATTTTACATAGAAAACTGAAAACGACATATAATTTGGAACAAAAAAATTTCTTTAAAACGATTTATATTAAAAAACGAAGGGAATAGCATTTATCAACTTGACATCCTCGATAGCGTGATGTCATCAGAAGTATATGCTAAAGTTATGGATAACGCTAAATACTTTAATGAATGACGATATACAACACTATGGTTAAGGTTTGTGAAAGTGATGTTTATTTCGATGTAATATGTTCATCATCTAACAAAAAAATTATTGAATAGAGTTGCATTTCAAAAAAGCGTGTTACAATTTGTTTTTAATTATATGAACAGTAGACAAAAGCACCATCGATCCATATCAGTTAAGATAATGCATTATTAATATGATAATATTTGATAGGAGTGATTAAAAAAATAATGAAAATCAGTTCTTTTGTTTTTTATATTCCACAAATTAAACCATTTACTTTTAATCGACATCAGCATTTAACATAAATATTGTACGGACAAATAATTAACATAAATTAAACGTGAAGGACTAAAACATCACGCGCGAACAGTGAGAGAGTGCAATACGAAAAAAGTCAAAACGAACGAAGAAACGTCTGCGTTTTACACTTGCTTATCTCTGAAACGACACTTTATCGTCTCTCCCCTCCCACGAGAGATTTTCTTTTTTCCCTCTCTCTCTCTCTAGTTCCTTGTACCTTCCTCCATTTTTTTTCTCCAACTTTCCTCTTTCTTCTTCTTCTGGTCCTGGGTAGGCATAGGAATTTGAAAAGTGAAGTATGATGTGGGGGAGATCTTACAGCGGTTACTTGTTAGTATTGGGGTGGTTGTACGTGTACAGTGCTAGTTTGGTTTCTGGTGGAGACATAGTTCACCACGATGACTCTCTTCCTAATAGACCTGGTTGCAACAACAATTTCGTCTTGGTTAGAAAATTTCTACTTTGATTTTCTTTTTTTAGGATTTTAGCTCCTTTTCTGTTTGTTGTTGGGTTTCAGATTGAAATAGAAAATAGGGTTTGGACTTTCCTTAAAGTTGTCTGAATTTAATCTGTTGATTGCTTAATTTTTTTTTGTTTGGTCTTGCCCTGTATATGTTGTTGCAGCAGATAGAGAGGGATTTTGGTTTTGAGATTTGATGTGATTCTAAGTTTAAAAGGGTTCTTGTGGAGCTCTGACTCTCTCCATATGTTGCTTTTAGCTATCTCCGTGCGATTAAGCCAGTTTAGTTTCCCTGTCACGTTTGAATATCGTCTTCTAACCAACATTACAATGCCATGGACCAGGTCAAAGTCCCAACTCGAGTCAATGGGAAAGAAAAAGAGGAGTATGTTGGTGTTGGTGCTAGGTTTGGTCCAACCTTGGAGTCTAAGGAGAAACATGCTACCCTCATCAAACTCGCCGTTGCTGACCCTTCTGACTCCTGCACCACTCCCAAATTTAAGGTTCAAACACTTTTCTATCTCTAATTTTTTTTTATTTTTTTTACTTTTTGTTGTGTATTTCCGATTTTGATTTCGTTTTCTTTTTGGGTTGGTAGCTTACTGGTGAGGTCATTCTTGTTCACCGTGGTAACTGCAGTTTTACCACAAAAACAAAGGTAGCTGAAGCAGCTGGTGCCTCTGCCATCATTATCATTAACAACAGCACTGGTAAGCTTGTCTTCCAAATAAATAAGACTTCTAGTTTATCCTCTTTGAGTTTTTGCTAAAGGGTTGAATCTTGTTTTTGCAGATCTCTTCAAGATGGTGTGTGAGAAGGGTGAAGACGTTTTAGATATCAATATTCCCGTTGTTATGCTCCCTCTTGATGCTGGTTCAAGTCTCCAAAAATTCGTTGACGGTAACGACACTGGTAAAATCTTCCAGCTGCGATTATTGTCTTTGTACCATATCTTATTCTTGTTTGTCACTTTTTCATCAGTGTTGTTGTTGTTGATGACTGTATTTGTTCAGTTACTTTGCAGCTATATTCGCCGAAACGTCCAGCAGTTGATGTGGCTGAGGTCTTTCTCTGGCTTATGGCTGTTGGTACCATTCTTTGTGCTTCTTATTGGTCTGCCTGGACCGCTAGGGAAGAAGCCATTGAGCAAGACAAGCTGCTAAAGGTGCTCCCTCGCATATGTATATATCTTAAAATTTTACCTTTTGGCTGCCAAGGAAAATGGACGTCCTTTCTCTCAGGCATTGATTATAAATATTGAACTGCAGGACGGATCAGATGAACTGTTGCAGGTATCAACCACCAGCTCAAGAGGTGTTGTTGAGATCACCGTGATATCAGCAATTTTGTTTGTGGTGGTTGCTTCTTGTTTCCTCATCATGCTCTACAAGCTTATGTCATTCTGGTTTATAGAAGTGTTGGTGGTGCTCTTTTGTATAGGTGGCGTAGAGGTACGTTACTACTATCACCATTTTGAATTAAATGGCAGTAGCTAATTGAATTCATCCTGATATTGAGAAGTTTATAGAAGTTTTGTTTGGTGCTATTAGGGGCTGCAAACCTGTTTGGTCGCTTTGCTCTCATGGTATGTATTAAATTCGCCATCAGGGCAATGGTTAGGAAGTGAAAAGGATAAAATTGGGAACTGAAGTTGGATGTATTGTAGTTTCAGATGGTTCCGCAGCATTGGAGAATTTTATGTCAAAGTTCCATTCCTGGGGGCAGTCTCATATTTGACTCTGGCCATTTGTCCGTTTTGCATAGTATCTGCTGTTATATGGGCAGTTTACCGCCAATACTCGTTTGCTTGGATAGGGCAAGATATCCTTGTAAGCACCCCTTTCCCTCTTAACTGTCTTCAGTCTGAGTCCCATGTGGGTATATGCTAATGCTTATTAGATAATGTTGCATTTATCTTGCTAACAGGGAATCTCGCTGATTATAACAGTTCTTCAAATCGTCAGGGTACCAAATCTTAAGGTAATATCAATTTCCTTTCTGTATGGGGAACCAAATATCGCATTGTGGCTTCTGTAGCCATCTAATACCAGCTTCCTGTTTCGAACCATTTCTTTTCCAGTGTATATATTCGAACTATGTGCTTAAGAACTTGGCACCTAATAAACAAAGCTTTAAAAATGTTGAAAATTGAACAATCTAAACCAATCAGTTGCAGACTGAAAATTTCCTTGAAGCTGGTATAGAAGACCCATCTCTAATAACGGTGTTAGGTCATTGTTAACAGGTTGGAGTTGTTCTTCTCAGCTGTGCCTTCATGTATGATATCTTCTGGGTTTTTGTTTCAAAATGGTGGTTCCGTGAAAGTGTGATGATTGTGGTAAGTTTTTTTCCTTTTCATTCATGCAAGATGATGTTCAACAACACATACTTCTCTGTCTGCTCCAACACTGATGTTTTTTGATATTGTTTTTACCAACATACAGGTAGCCCGTGGAGACAAAAGCGGAGAGGACGGCATCCCAATGCTACTAAAGATCCCACGTATGTTTGATCCTTGGGGTGGCTACAGTATCATCGGTTTTGGCGATATCATCTTACCTGGACTTCTTGTAACTTTTGCACTCAGGTTTGCACTACTATAATCCTCTCTCCATCATCTCTTCACTTTATTACTATATGAACATGTCAACTAAACTTGGGATTAGAAGCATACAATAAGCTTAATGGAATGAATTTGCCTGAACCTGGGGGAAAATTGCTCTTAAAAGAAACACCCTTTTTTTTTTTTTTTTTAAGAAACACCCTCATGTAATGTTTTTCTGTCTTCAGTGTGGTTTTTTTGAGTTTGTTGAAGAATATAAATAGAACTGTCACTGAAACGTGCAATTGTTGCAGTTGAAATGGGTCGGAGCATCCATCATAAAAGCAATTTCTAACCAACAAAATATAGTAAATAGGCTTAATAGACAAGTTTGAATTATCAACTGTCCCAAGAGGATCTAGGCTAAGTGTTATGAGCCGAAGGAGCTGTTCTGAGATAGTGTTAACATTGCAGATACGACTGGCTGGCAAACAAGAAGCTCAAGTCAGGATACTTCCTTGGGGCAATGTCTGCTTATGGTCTAGGTATGATCGTCACCCTCATGTAGGGAAGAAGCAAAAAGCAAGAAATTTTGCAGAGAATCTAACTTATTAAGGTCTCTTATTATTATATCACAGGTCTTCTCATAACATATATTGCACTAAACTTGATGGATGGACACGGGCAACCAGCTTTGCTTTACATTGTTCCATTCATACTTGGTAAGAGTCCTCAATTTTGGAAAGAAACCAAAAAGCTAAGCTATGATCCTAAGAGAATGGGTTTTTGTGTCAGGTACTTTGATAGTGTTAGGTCACAAGAGAGGTGACCTGGAGACCCTATGGACAACAGGGGAACCAGAGAGGCCATGTCCTCACGTTCGCCTTCAACCTCAATCTTAGAAAAGACCCCAATGAGATGAGTCTGTAGTTTTTTTTTATTGTTAATAGACGCACACCACTTGTTAGGTCTATATATGTATCACTTTACCGCACCTCTTACAGAAGCAAACAAGACCCCCTACACAACCTTTCTCGTTTACTTTTTAACTCCCTCCCCCCTCTTTTACTTTCTTACGTCTGCTTGTATTCAAGGAGACAAAGAACAGACTGGTTGAGGTTTTCTATCTTTACTTTACTAAATAGTTAATTTTTTTCTTTCTAGAACTTGCTTTATCTTGAAAATATTCAAAAGAAAAAAAAAAAAAGATACTTCCCTAGTTAACACACAATTTAACAACATTTCATATGTTTAGCCGACCAAAAAAAGGAGAAATTTGGTAGTGCTATTGATAAATGGTGAAGGTTGTACTCATACAGACTCTGAATTGGAGAGGTGTGAAGAAGTTTGATCTGTGACTGGTCGGCCCCGGCCCGGAGGGAACTCACCTTACTCAGTTATTATTCAATAAAATTTCTAATCTTTCATTTCAGTTCTGATACTTTTAATTAGTCAGTATATAATAATCTTATCAAATCCCTTTAGAATCGCACTACTGGGTTTATTACTTTGTGAATGAATGTTAATTCATTTCATAAATAGTATATATACTTTAGATATATAGATTAACAATCGAATAATAGCTTTGTATAATTTTGCTTTAACTCCCAGGTTGTAACAATATAAATGGTAGGACATACATTATAAGTCATCGTATCAAGTCAAGAGAAATAGTTTCTCTCTCGCTACTTACTTTATAAAAGCAAAAGAGTCTCTCTCTGGGATCATCGTAGTACTGAACAAGTGCGAAGAAAAAAACATACATTTTTGTGTGTGTTTGAGTGAAGAAGGAAAAAGTATAAAGAGAAGCAGACGAGGATCTCGCTACTCTGTCTGTCTGGTAAGATCCCTATCCATCCGTCATTTTTCCCAAAGATTAGTGAAATGGGATGGATTACTTATAATCAATTTCGAGGAAGGATCGATTGATGGGTGGGTGGGTGGGTGGGGCTCCTTTTGTGATCATATTTTTTTTTTTTTTAATAAAAAGTGTTGAACTTTGTTTGTTAACTCTAGGGATTTAGTGAAGCCTTTCAATCAATTAGGCGGCTTTCCTCGGGGGACTTGTTGTCTCATTCAAGGAACAAATGCACACTGATGTTCTCGTTCATCCTGGTGATCAATCTCCCCCCATCCCTACCCACAAGGCCATCCTCGTAACTTCCCTCTCCCTTCTTAACATGATCCAATCTGCTTTATTAACATTCATTATTTATTGGCAGTCGGCAAGATCTAAGGTCTTCAGGAACATGCTAGACTCCGATGAATGCAAGGCCTCTGCCGAGGAATCGATCACTCTCCCCGACTTGAACCACGACGAGCTCCATTCTCTTCTCGAGTTCCTCTACTCCGGCAACTTAATTGCTCCTTACAATCATTACCGAGCCCTCTATCTGGCTGCTGACAAGTACGACATCGCTTATCTCCAAGACGTTTGCCGCGACCATTTCATTGCATCTCTCACCTCTAGGAACGTCCTTGACATCCTGGAGCTCGCCAGCATCCCTTCTGACACCATCTTGAAAGCCGCTGCCATCAACCTTGTGGTTAAGCATATGGAAGATGTGGTTGTTCCCATGAAATACGAGACTTTTGTGCAGAGGAACCCCAATCTTGGCGTTGAGATCACCAGAGCTTTTCTAAGAGAGATCAAAGCTCAATCCAAAGACAGCAGATCTGCTTCTTGTAATCATCGCCCTCACTCTCGCATCTACTGATTGATGAACAATAAACAGCAGCTTGCCTAATGCCTCGCTTGCCAAAGGTGATGATGAATGATGATGCCTTCTTACTTTGTTTTATGGATTTATTTCAAGGTGTTGGTTGATACATATACAATATCTACTAGTATTGTGAATTTAACTAAAATCTGTTTTATATATCTTGCATTGATTAAGATACAATTGTTAAACATATTATATTAGTCTGTCAGAGTGGCAGGGAAGAGCCTATAAGGGCCAAGTCCACAAGTAGATATGATGAAATAACAAGAAATTAAAATATCAATATATATATATATATATATATATATATATCAATAATAGGGTAATAGTTTGGAGATAAGAGTAGCTGCGGCTTGAAGCAAGTAACAGCATCCAACATTAGGAGTCCTGGATAGGAGTAAGTGGCATCTTGCCACCGTAGATGTCTGGAAGTTGGGTTTCGTCAATGTCTTCAAGCAGAGTTGCCGTGAGTTTCTTGTTCTCCACGAAAACAATCTGCCCCAACACACAAATAATAGTAATTTCAAAAACAAACCACAGAGACTAAATAGGAGGAGATGGGTGTGCCCTGAGCTAAATATACTACTAACCTTTTTCTTGGTGTTGGTGTCGATGAAGGGGTAAACGACCTTCCATGCGGTCATGAAAATGTAGGGGGCATGCACTATATAGAGTTTCCCTAGTCTCTCTGGGTAGCAATCCTGTTAAACACAACAAGGTTTATCAATTTAAAGAGTGTTTCTCGTAGGAGATGAAAAGGATTGTGGGGGTTACCTGCAAAATGGAAAGAGCAGCAAGGTAGCCGCGGATGTCACAGTTAGAATATCCCCACCCTTGCAGATCTCCTATGGCTGTGAACTTTTCTTCACCTCTTGGCATTCTTTAATTTGATGAAAACAAAAATAAATTAAGTAATTTTGGTTTAATAGCTAACAACTTGAAAAGATTGTATAATAATAATGATAACAAACCTTGCACATATCTTCTCCAGCGTGTAGACTACAAAACCTGCCGGAGAAGTTAACAGAAAAAAAATAAGAGAGGTAAGGATGATTAATATGCAAAGAAAGATTTTGGTGCTTGAAAGAGGGAAAGTGGTGTGGGTCGTAAGTAACTCACGCTTGAACTCCTCAGGGTTGCCTTTGGAAGGGTTATGTCTGTTCCCAAAGGCAACAACGATAGGACGACCCATTTTGTCATGTCCCTGCATACACACTTTATTGTGCGACAGATCATTGGCGATCTCTGATTCAGGTATGTGCCCCTTTGGGAGAACAGTTTTTTTCCAAGCCAGGTACTTGAGGAAGAGCGTTGAAGCCTTTTCAATGTCCATGTCACGCGCCCGCAGAAACCGCCTGATCATCAGGTCATCCACTTCCTGTATTCATTACAAGGATGTAACCACAAAACTAGTTTCTGTAAGTTACTACATTTTGCTCTATGCACAGGAGTCAGTCTTCTACTTCGAGTTCTCCTAATTACTTTTTTATTTCCTTTTTGAACAAGTCAACTCAAGTTTTAGTCACAGCTAAAGTGACTTTTTTATCTTTCTTTCATTTTTAAGAAGTACAAACAAATAAAAGATGAGATTTGAAAAGAAGAAGGAAACATATACGGGACCTTAGTGGAAGGATCTTGTCGGTCGCAAAGAGCTCTCATGATGCCGACTTTGCTCCTCTCGATCTCATCTTCTATCAACGTCCCATTCTCTTGCTCAGCTTCTGCTACCACATGTTGCTTGGTCTCTTTCTTTTCCATTCCGTATCTCTCGGAGACAGATCTCGAGATTAGGGGAGGGGGGAGAGAGTTAGAAAGAAAGAAAGAGATTGTAAATGAAGACAGCTCAACGGGAGCGGGGAAAAAGTAACATTCAATACAGTTGGGTTCCTCTCCTTGTCAACGGCGCACCTACCTACTCTCTAAGCTCATTTATTTGACTTGTTCAAGTACACTTTTTCATTTCACAAAGGTAGCAGACCAAGACGACCATCTCTCCACTCATAACTCACAAGTCACAACCTTTGGGCCTTAAATGGGCTCACGTTCATTTATCTCAACGCTTGTTTGGCCCAAAATAGGCATGCTCATAGCCACATAAGCTTGTGTCGGATGTGTGACTTATTTAAACGTGCATCGTATATTTTTGTCTTGTAATCTCGCGTGTACCAACTGAGTACAGCTACACAAATGATTTACTTACTCCATAAACGGATACGCTTCGTTGCAAACATATTTGTGTCTTCTGATTGATGATTGCATGTACACCAACTGAATACAGCTACACGAATCATTTTAGTTAAACTGAAATTCATCAACCAATGATTTGTATGATGTTTAATAATGCTAAAGGCTGTAGTTTTTTTCTTTTTGAACAACAGGCTGTAGCTATTATTACTATATAAATCAGTAACAGTTGACAAACAAACAAACAAAAAAGGACTGAGAAGCGAAAAATAAAGAACTTTAACAAAAAAGAGATAAAGAAAGAAAGTGGGAGTAGAGAAGCATCATGTGATCACAGAAAAGCAAAATACATTTCTGAGCTGTTCAATCTTTACATATGTGCTCTCTACCTCTTTAAATAGGAAAACTAATTAACTCTTCTTTTTTTTATATTAACCAAAAAACTAATCTAAAACACCCTACTTCCTAACAATTTATTCTCACTACCCCTTAATTTTTGCACTACTCTTGTCTGGATCCCACTTCCTTTTTCCTAACTAATTAACTCTATTTCTTCTTTCTATTAACCAAAAAATTAATCTAAAACATCCTATTTCTTAACATTTTATTTTCAATACCCCTTAATTTTTTCACTACCTCTTCTCTTTCTTCTGTCCCTTCTATTTTTTTTATTAACCAAAAAAATAATCTAAAATGCCCTACTTCCTAACATTTTATTCTCACTACCCCTTTAATTTTCTTACTACCCTTTTTCTTTCTTCATTCCCTAGGACCTTTAATCTACTAATGAGCTTTGAATAAAAGAACATCTGATTTACAAATTATATTATTTTGTCGTTAGTACAGGTAATAATACCTGGCTAAACTTTATTCGAGGCCTGGCACAATAGTCCAGACGACTGTGCTTTCTACATAAAGCAGTCACTTTCCTTCCACACAAATCTTCCCTTTCTTTCTCCAACGGTCGGAAGTAAATTTTATATCGTCGTGCTAGTCAAAAGTTACTATTCCACTTTTACAGCTTATTTCTGCCAAAACATTTTACATTTTAACAGTGAGCTTAGGTCTGTAAGAGAAGATAAATTAGGTCCCGCTTTCTTCGTTGGTAAAACCATCAAGAAATAAAGACAGCTCAGAGGACCAATCGTCTGCATGATTGCTTATAATTTAACCTATACGATAATACTATAATAGTTAAGTTGTGCTTCACAATTACGATTCACGAAACTAAGAGCACCTTTAACCAGGTAGCTTAAAGGGTTGCTTAAGCTGCTTCGGTTCATTACAAAAATGAATTAACAATTGCCGGTCATTATAAGTTAGAAAAAAATGATAAATCAGCTCACAAAACATGCTAGTGGTGTTTTGGAGTTTCAGAATATAAAAACAGTAGCGTGGGGTTTTGTTACATGATTAAAAGCCATAATGTCCCTATCACAACAGCTAATGTCGTGAATTAAAAACAGTTTAAAGATCATCGTTATCCAGGAATGATTCCCTGTATGTTTCTCCTTTCACTAAAAGAAAAAAAAGAAAAGAAAAAGAAGAAGAAGAAATTAGTGTTTTCGAGACGTTAGGCCGTCTTCTCTCTCTTCTTTATAAAACCACACCCTTTCTCCTTCTCAGCCATTCACTCACTATCCATCGCATAACTTTAACGTCTTCTAGAAAGAGAGGGAAAAGAGAAAAAATGGAAGGGAAAGAAGAGGATGTGAGAGTGGGAGCGAACAAGTTCCCAGAGAGGCAGCCCATCGGGACATCGGCTCAGACGGACAAGGACTACAAGGAGCCACCACCAGCGCCGCTGTTCGAGCCAGGGGAGCTGAGCTCGTGGTCGTTCTGGAGAGCCGGAATAGCAGAGTTCATAGCTACCTTCCTCTTCCTTTACATAACGGTGCTGACGGTGATGGGAGTGAAGAGAGCACCAAACATGTGTGCCTCCGTTGGAATCCAAGGCATTGCTTGGGCTTTCGGTGGCATGATCTTTGCCCTCGTCTACTGCACTGCCGGCATCTCTGGTGGACACATAAACCCAGCGGTGACTTTCGGTCTGTTCTTAGCTCGGAAACTTTCACTGACCAGAGCTGTCCTCTACATCGTCATGCAATGCCTCGGTGCCGTCTGCGGCGCCGGTGTTGTCAAAGGCTTCCAGCCTACTCCCTACCAAACCCTCGGCGGCGGAGCCAACACCGTCGCTCCCGGCTACTCCAAAGGATCCGGCCTCGGAGCGGAGATCATCGGAACCTTCGTCCTTGTCTACACCGTCTTCTCCGCCACCGACGCCAAGAGAAGCGCGCGTGACTCCCACGTTCCGGTAAGTTCGAGAGACTAAATGTTTGTGTTTTAAATTTTTAATGTTGGTGTATTAACTCTTAAACTTTGCAGATTTTGGCTCCACTCCCGATCGGATTCGCTGTGTTTTTGGTTCACTTGGCGACGATTCCGATCACCGGGACCGGTATTAACCCAGCTCGGAGTCTAGGAGCTGCAATCATCTATAACAAGGACCACTCTTGGGATGACCACGTGAGTCCCTCCCTCGACACTATACAACTTACTTTAGATCATTTATTTTCCTTCTTGGTTAGTAGTGATTATTGATTTTGGTGGGTGTTTTGTGTTGCTTGCATGCAGTGGATATTCTGGGTGGGACCATTCATCGGAGCAGCTCTTGCGGCTCTCTACCACCAGCTTGTCATCCGAGCCATTCCTTTCAAGACCAGATCCTGAGATTTCCTTTGTTTCTTTTAAGATTACTCTTGTCGCTTTATCTTCTTTTTTTTGGTTTTGTTTCCCAGAGCCTGAAAATATTTGTGATTTGGTGATCTCTGTTTGTTTCATCGATTTGTTTTGCTTCTCTATTTTATTTAGCTGTGGATTGGATTATCTGCTTTAAATTAATTGTTCATGCAACTCTTCTGATATATGCTTGGTTTCGTAGTTCTGATTTTGAGCCCCCATGTTTTCAGACATAAAATATTATGGTTTAGCTTCGGTTTGGGTTTAGCCCATTTATGATAAGGCTTTTACATTGGAGCTCTTTTGGGCTCAATAATTTATAATGTAGTTTTTTAACTGCTAGCTACCATGCCCATTTTCGAAAATATGTTTCATTTGGACCATAACACTGATTATATTCTGAACCATGACCATGAGGACATAGAACCATTACAATTAACAATATTTGACCAAATGGCTTTTCTCAAGAAAGCAAGTTAAGAGAGTCATTGTTTGTTTCGATGGATGGCCAAACAAACCGAAGCTGAGGAAGAAAAAACATTCTTAATTTTCCAACTCCATTCTACAAGGTAAACATCAAAGTGGATTACCTACCGCATCATCATCATACCATAGCTTTTTAGTATTCATTTTTCTGTGAATTTTCAAGCGCATATATACGTTTAAGTCTATTTTTCCTTTCAAGGTTCACGTGGTGGGTTGCTGCTTCAATATTAACACATCATGTGTAATTATTCATATATACTATCCATAAATTGTTACAAACATCATATATGATATATATCAGTAAGTTTGAATACATTCAACTATTCAAGGGCTGTCCAACTCCCAACTATCTACCATTTTATTAATATATATCATTGACCTTTATACAAGGAAACAAGACGTTTGTAATTTTGATGAAATTAGCAGATGACTCGAGCTCACTAAAGAGTCAAAATATGGTTAGTCGACATGCTCAGAATCTAGATTTTGACTTATTTAAAACTATACCTTTCTATCAATATATGTATGTATCCAAAATATATTATAATCAGTTATTTTCATCTACATAGTTAGATACACAGCTGTATAGACATTAATTGGTAAAGCTATACATAGCCAAGAATATTAATGAGTCACTCAACTAATGAGACGGCCTTCTATGTAGGTGAGCTGCTAAGCTACTTGCTTTCATGTCGATCAACAAAAAATAATCTTTTAGTCCGAACTCCTAAGGGAAAACTATACAAGTATTTATTACACATATTGATCCACGATTGATAGATAATACCAATTTTCATTATATTTACATACTAATGCAAACCTATGTAGTAAAATTAATCACATATTGAATTATGACTTATGAAATGTAATAGTATAACAAAAAAAATTGATGAGTCTAGTCCAAAACTTTGTTATGACTATCATAGTTTAAGGATAAAATAGTAAAGAGGTCATATATTGGATAGGAATGACAATATAAATCGCAAATCGGTAAGGAATGCAGCGCATTTAAAACAAGAAAGACCCCCTTCCCTCTCTTTCTTTCCAAGATTAACAACAAAAAGAAGCGCTCTCTCTCTCTCTCTCTCTCTCTTACCTCTCTGTTTACCATCAAAGAGAGATCAAAAAATGTCTCCGGCGAAGAAGAAGAGCAGAAGCTTTCCTCCGATAAGCGAGTGTAAAAGTGGAGAGTATGATTCTATCGCTGCAGATCTTGACGGGACTATGCTTCTCTCTCGAAGCTCCTTCCCTTATTTCATGCTCGTCGCCATAGAAGCAGGCAGCCTCTTCCGTGGATTGATCCTCCTTCTATCTCTCCCGATCGTCATCATCGCTTACCTCTTCGTCTCCGAAGCTCTCGGCATCCAAATCCTCATCTACATCTCCTTCGCCGGCATCAAAATCCGCGACATCGAGCTCGTCTCTCGCGCCGTTCTTCCACGGTTCTACGCGGCGGATGTGAGGAAGGACAGTTTCGAGGTGTTTGATAAATGCAAGAGGAAAGTGGTGGTCACTGCTAATCCGATAGTGATGGTTGAGCCTTTCGTTAAGGATTACTTGGGAGGAGATAAAGTTTTGGGAACAGAGATCGAAGTGAATCCCAAAACGATGAAAGCCACTGGGTTTGTGAAGAAGCCTGGTGTTCTTGTTGGAGACTTGAAGAGGTTGGCCATCTTGAAGGAGTTCGGGGAAGAATCACCGGATCTTGGCCTCGGTGACCGCACCTCCGATCATGATTTCATGTCTATTTGCAAGGTACTATATAACATATATCTTCTTTCTCAAGCTTACCTAAGTTTCTTGAATCTTTAAGACCTGAGATTTAGATTTAAGTTGAGTGCATAAACGTCTGATACTTTGAAACATTTCGTAATCAAAGAAGTAAGTACTTGAAAACTACACATAAATGCAGTAGGACCTATTTAATGCCCTGTTGCGTGTTCACATGCCTTCACATGATCTATTCACTTTTTTTTACGTCCAAATTATTTGTATGTGTATGTATGTATAATAAAAACACGCATGAAATATCTAGATTGAGTAGTTTTATTATTTGAAATTCAAGAAAGGAACGTAATAAGTTTCCAGTGACAAAAAAAGAAGTAGATAACAGAATAGAATAGTAGTAGTGATTTTCATAAATGCTTCCTACCTACCCCCAACTACCTTCCCCCACATAAGTTGGATGGTCCCATTTAATGACCGAACCCATATTTCAACATTCCTTTCTTTCTTTTTCTCCTAACCACTGAAACTTTCAGTAATTTACGAGCTTTCTTACTATAATTGTATAACTTTGGAATCTTTTACTACATGATTGGTAACGACTTGCTTTTCTCTTGTAACAGGAAGGTTACATGGTGCCTGAGTCCAAATCAGCCACAACAGTCCCCATAGAACGTCTCAAGAACCGTATAATCTTCCACGACGGCCGTCTAGTCCAACGCCCTACGCCGTTAAACGCCATAATCATTTACCTTTGGCTTCCTTTCGGCTTCATGCTCTCCATCTTCCGCGTCTACTTCAACCTCCCTTTACCCGAACGCTTCGTTCGTTACACTTACGAGATCCTCGGTATTCACCTCACTATCCGTGGCCACCGTCCTCCTCCTCCTTCCCCAGGCACACCTGGAAACCTCTACGTCCTTAACCACCGTACTGCTCTTGACCCCATTATCATCGCCATTGCTCTCGGCCGTAAGATCTCTTGCGTCACTTATAGTGTTTCTCGCCTCTCCCGGATGCTCTCACCCATCCCTGCCGTCGCTCTGACCCGAGACCGCGCTGCTGATGCTGCCCGCATGAGAAAACTCCTTGAGAAAGGTAACATCAAAGCAGGCGTTGTCACTATCATTTCTGTATCATTGGTTTCATCACCTCATGAGTTCCAATATGAAAATATGATAGGTTTCATTTATTGTCACGGTCTACTTTTAAGAATCAATTACATAACTAGAAAGCATCAAACAGAGTATCTGTGTGTGTTTCTATACATATTATCACGTTAGGCCTGTCTGAAAATTTTGTTAGAGATAGTTGGGGAATCAGATAGCGTTCGTCTATATAAAAGTGGGAAACAGAGCATCTATGTTTACTAGAGATAATTGATATTAGCTCCATCACCGTAAGTCTTTTATTATTTTTGTAACAGGTGATTTGGTGATCTGCCCTGAAGGCACGACTTGTAGAGAACCGTATCTACTACGATTCAGTGCTCTATTTGCAGAGCTAAGCGACCGGATCGTGCCTGTGGCCATGAACTGCAAGCAAGGGATGTTCAACGGAACCACAGTACGAGGTGTAAAATTCTGGGACCCTTACTTCTTCTTCATGAACCCAAGACCTAGCTACGAGGCCACTTTCTTGGACCGTTTGCCTGAAGAATGGACAGTAAACGGGGGCGGTAAAACTCCAATAGAGGTGGCCAATTACGTGCAGAAGGTGATCGGTGGAGTATTGGGATTCGAGTGCACTGAGCTCACAAGGAAGGATAAGTATATTTTGCTTGGAGGCAACGACGGGAAGGTTGAGTCTATCAATAAGAGCAAGGCCAAGGAGTAATAAATCCAGCTAGTTACTACCTTTCTGCTATTTTACTTGGGAGTCAAGTTAGGCCTTTCTGGATTTCGCTATTACCTTTTTCAATGAATTTGTTGGAGGAAAAGATTTACTATTACATTTGAATCAACGAACCGTACGTTTACTATTTTTCCCTAGTCTTTTTGAATGATTCGTAATATACTCTAAACAATATATTTTGAATACAAAAGAAAAGAGATAAAATCCAATGAATTATCTGGCACGTATTGTCGTCTTTCATAACTGCATTGATGTTACAAGATGTAATAGAGTTTGTGCATAATTTATTTGCCATCATATTTTGCTTACGATGAGAGTTTTATTGACCATGCCTTTAGAAATGGACATGGTATATTTGTACAAACAATGTCAAGAAACTTGATGAGGACCTCAAGTCATCATCAGAAAAGGAGAAAGGAACAAGAACATGAAGCTGAGGAAACTAAAGAAGCCAACCAGGACATAGGTGCATTCAAAGAAGGATATCTTTGCAACCATGAGGAATTTGACCGTGAAACCACTTGCTATAGATTCTCAACTCAACCAGAGCACGCAGCGAATTGGTTTCATACCAAAAGGAGTAATGGTTTAGGAAATATACCATTTACAAGTCAGGCGGCCTACACTGCATCCGAGCTGGTTCTATTTAAGGAAAGTAATTCTTTGCTTAAGGAGTGTGCAACTCAAACTCACGTGTGGAAACCAGGAGATCAGCCATTACATCTAAGACCACTTGGAGAGTTCATACCATGCACTAAACCTCACTGGATCAGCCAGATTCTTCACCATCTCAACTTGCCATTTTTGGAGCCAATTTGCTTTAAATCCCAACGGCTAGTTTTCTACACTCTTGGCTGTGATTTGGCGATTTTTTTCATCAACCAGAAGCTCCCTAAGGCTCCTAGGATCTTCCCAAAGTTTTCCAGATACAAGCAGCTCCACACATTTCCCATTTTGGCTCAGATTCTCTCAATAAGGCCTAACGGCTAGATTTCTTAATTTCAGCATGTTTTCTCATTTTATTTAGCTTTCTAAATCATTGTAGTGAGCCTATATAAGCTCATTAGTTTATCTCATTGTAAGGACGAATCTTTTACCCAAGAAATAATAAACTTCTTCGTTTCTTTTCTCCAAAGTCTTTGTGTCTTTGAGTTATCTTGATCATCAAGCCTTGTGTGGATTCACTTGTCTTAGTGATTGGCGATTGAGACTGCTTGTGGAATCAGGCTGTTATTCTTCGTGGTTGATTGTGGAATCAGTCAACACCCTGTTCTGTCCGAGTTCATCATCATCCTCACTCCCATCCAGCCGGTTTTATAGTCGACTAGATCGATTAGAAGAACCACCCCTCTTGTTGGATCGATCATCACTTTGATCCAAGGTGCTTGTAATCCCTTGACAGCTTAGGCCTACATCAAAGTAAAGAATTACTTTCCTTAAATAGAACCAGTTCGGATGCAGTGTATGTCGCCTTACTTGCAAATGGTATATCTCCTAAACCATTACTCATTTTGGTATGAAACCAATTCGCCGCGTGCTCTGGTTGAGTTGAGAATCTATAGCAAGTGGTTTCACGGTCAAATTCCTCATGGTTGCAAAGATATCCTTATTTGAATGCACCTATGTCCTGGTTGGCTTCTTTAGTTTTCCTCAGCTTCATGTTCTTCACTGGTTTACTCCCGGTTC
This sequence comes from Brassica rapa, assembly GCF_000309985.2. NCBI lineage: Eukaryota > Viridiplantae > Streptophyta > Magnoliopsida > Brassicales > Brassicaceae > Brassica > Brassica rapa. The sequence continues at coordinate 179,041 of NC_024804.2, forward strand.
CTTTCTCCTTTTCTGATGATGACTTGAGGTCCTCATCAAAACTGATTTACAAAAAAATTGGAAAGTGGCTATAATTATCGTTAATAATTCGTGATTGATTCCTTCGTTTGGAAAATGACTGGCACATATAGGATAAAGCCATTGTAACTAATGTGACATTTCAGTCAACTTAAAGCATTTGAGTTTATGGGGGGTCCTTGTGACTCGCTAGCTTAGTGTTTCAATCTGTGTAACTCCTTGTTTATTATCAATGAAATCAATCTTTAAGTGTTAACAAAATCATTTGAGTTTTGGATTTTAAAAAGAAAAAAGAAAGAAACGGAGCATCAGTTCTTCATTGTAAACGTTGATTCAATTTCTTCACAGACAAGCAGTTTCTCTTTGGTTTCTTCTTAAATTTTCCCTCTTTTATTTGTGAAATACGACTAGTAAGAAGGGGTTAAAATGTATATATTTTCCACTATATGTATGTGATCTCATAACAGTGCATTCATAAAAGAAACCTTTAAGAGGTTTACAAGAGTAAACAAACCCAGTAATAATTACTAATTGGAATGTATATATATGCTTACAGTTTCATACCGAACAGAAACCACAGTCGCATTTCTGTCCAAAATGTTATGCTTTGGAATAAATAAAATGTGTATATGAATGAGAAACTTTATTGGCTTTAAGCCACCACCGGAACTTCCGTATTTACGTACACGGCGGCGCCTCCACCAGTGACACCGGTACAACTGCCGTTAACGACACCGTCACTCTTAGCCACCACTAGACTCTTGATGATTCCTTGGAGGTCCCTCTTATGGAGATTAACCAAAAGTCCATTCTTCATAAAAAGCGTCAACGACATCTTCTGCTCCATCTTGTGTCCCGGAACCACCGTAAGCCGGTGACGGAGAAGCACCGCCGCCGCGATGGTCTTCATCTGAAGATACGCCAGATCTTTTCCCAGGCAGATTCTCGGCCCGGCGTTGAATGCCACGAATCGATACTGATCGTGGTTGATGAATTTGCCGTCGGTCGGCGAGATCCACCTCTCCGGGATAAACTCCAGACAATCTTCTCCCCAAGTCGACTTCATCCTCCCCGCCGCGTATATCGAGTAACTCACCGAAGATCCCGCGGGAACGAATGTTCCGTCCGGTAAAACGTCGTCGTTCTCCACGTGCTTTGAATCTTCCGGCACAGATGGGTAAAGCCTGAGCGTCTCAGAAAGCGCCGCCTTCAGGTATACCAGCCGGTCGATCTCGTCGAAATTTAACGGCTCCTCCGTCCAAGACGCGGCGTTGTTCTCGGTGCCACGTGTCTCGATCAGAACGGAGCAGATCTCCCGGACGATTTTATCTTCAACGGCTGGATGCATCGTGATAAGCCAGAAGAACCAGCTCAGCGCAACCGATGACGTGTCCCGTCCAGCTAGGATGAAGTTAAGCGCCACGTGTTGGAGGAAAGTGTCGCTGTACGCTTCTTTCTTCTTCATCATGAAGCGAGAGAGGAGATCGTCGTGTCCCTGGGCTCCACTTTCTTGCTGACTCATCAACTCCTGCTTACGTGTACTTATAACCTTTGCTAAATATCCATCGATCTCTCCCAAGCTTCGGCTCAAGCTGACTTCTAAGCCGAGTCTTAACCATTTCTTCAGCTTCCACAGAAACTCAGGCATAATAAACCGTTGAAGCGAGGCTTCAGTGGCTCGATCGAAAGCCGTGGCAAAACCGTTCTCGGGAAGGCCCGGCGCACAGGTTCTTGTGTCCTTACCGAACGCCAATCCACAAATGTTATCGAATGTGAGACGGAGTACCAAGTCTTGGAGATCGATCGGCTCGGATTTGGCTTGAGCCGATTCAAGGATTGGACAGAACCGGAGCTTAATTCCTTGGTTTACCCATCTACCCATGGCTTGCCTCAACGTTCTGCATTAGTACATTATGATAATTAAAGGTTCGATTTGATGAAATATTATAAACTGAAACCGCGAAACTATCCCTGAAGGAAAAAATGCTAACCATTACATATGATTGGTTCAATTATTATATTAATACAGAACGAAGATCAAACATATGAATCGTCAATGTATGTACTGTATTTGGTAGTTAACCAAAGAGGAGGAGATTAAAAGAAATGATTATATATCTAAATGAATCTTGAAGTTTACTCACGACCAATGGATTTGCTTCAATTATATATTGTAGCTGCATGGTGACTGAAAACATCAGTACTAAACCGAGCGGTTTGGTATATTAATTAGGTTACCTAGTTGTGAACTCGAGAGCCGCGGTTTTGCGTTGGAAGAGCCAAGTATCGCCGTCAGAGTTGAAAATACCTTGACCTAGAAGGTCGTGGAAGACGGATTGCCACGTGGGACCTTTAGGGTAATTATCGAACCGGGTCTTGAGCATGTGTTCAAGATTCCTCGGGTCACAGGTGACAGTCACTAGACCTTGCTTCCTTGCCAAGAAAGGTACTGCACAAATACAAGTCTGGTATGTGCCACCGCACGCACGGAGGTTCTCGGTGATCCATTCATGCATCCTATCGCGCTGCTCTATCAGACCAGGGAGACTGCCCAATACAGGCCACACACGTGGTCCCTTTAGCCATCGTGATATCCTCTTGAACCATAGCCAATATGCTACAACAAGTGCTACAAGAAGCATCACATTGGACATTTCCATATATAGCTCTTTGGTTGGATGCAGAAAAAAAGGAATGTGGTGATTGAGAAGAGAAGTGAAAAGTTGAAGTTGGATGAGAATGAATGAGTTTTCCAGGAAAATTTATAGGGAGGAAAATGAGGAAGAGCTTCTCTCTCTGACTTACAATCTGTCAGCTCGTAACTATCAGAATCAAATACTCATTTATGGTTCCGCGGTTCTCGTTGAGATATAATGAGAAGATTTTTTCAGTTTTGGAAGTCAAGAAGTGGTAAAGTGGTGGTGTGCTTATGCTTTGCTGGTACCTAATTTTGCAGCGAAAGGAATAGTTTCATTTAATGAGTTTCATTGATTGATCATATATAGATGTATGTCTTATGTAGATGTGTGGTGAATTAAATGGAGTTGGTTGAGAATATAAGGCACAAAAAAAGATGGTGGGGGAAAAGAAGAAAAAGTCGTCTATTTTTTAATTTAGAAGTTTAGGGCTAAAAAGTTAAACACATGCTTTGGTTTTGCTGGTGAGATTGGTTTTAAGATGTATTCTTTTATAGGTACAGCTACAAATGATTTTCAGTTTTTGGTTAGGTTTATTTAGTTGTTTCAGTTTTGAGAATATCTATTTTGTTTTGGAAAATCAAATGAATTGTAAACTGAAGAAAGGCTAATCTCTACAATTTTTTGGATAACTTTTAACCAAACATCCTCGTTTTGGGTTATCGGTTTCAGAATTTGGTAAGCAGCTCCAGACCTAGACTAGAATTTACTTTAGGAAAACACATATTTGAGTTTCTTCTCATTTAGCTAAGCCTACTAGAAACATTTGTTGTGTTACTATTTTGACTTTTTGGTTTCTCCTTCAATGCTATTTTTATCTTTTACTGATGAAAATACTCCAATGTTAACCAAAAACTGGAAAATAAAGTGGGGCATGGCAGAAGAATATCATGTAAGAAATATGTCATTGAGGGGGACGTGAAAGTCAAAAGGTTTGTGCTGTCATTTTTACCATGCAACTCGTTAGTTCTTTTTCTGCTGATTTTTAATATCATTTTATGTCTTCATATACTGGTGTCATATGTGTCTATACATAAATATTATTCGTTTTGTGTTGTTTGACGTTTTAGAGAAGTTAAAAGGTAACAAAATATTATATATATACACGGATCACATGCAAATTGGTATTAAGCATTTCTTAAGTTTTAACTATTAATTTCCCCTAATTAATTATATATAGATTCACAATACTAGACTAGTAGACTTTCTAATGTGCATAATCGAGTTCGGCTTATGTTTTGTAGTCACAGATAAATAATTGTAGAAGAATCCTAACTGCTGTAATGAACAAAGAGACCGACGCTTTAGCTAAGCAAGCTTTGTTTATGCATGGAATCTGTTGTAATGAACGTTGAGTTTTAACCCCTTTATTAAGAAAGTTTGTGTTACAAAAAAAAAGTTCTACATATATATTAATGTATATTAAACTCTCTTTCATAGTATATGGATATCTTTTTAATTTTTTATCAATTAATTTAATTAAACTACATAATATTCCTAAATTGGTGGACAAAACACTATAAAATCGATATTTTCTAGAGAAACAGAGAAAAAAAGTTTCAAACCTCTTTGACCTTCATCATATGTAAGTGCATGATGCAAAATGCATTAAAACAATATTGTCATATTTTTGAATTTTTCTCAAAATCTATGTGTTTACCCCTCCGAAAATATTGAGTTTTTGGGTAAATGCTCTATATACAAAAGCCTATGATCTTTAAAGTTGTTTTAAACTTTTTAAACACATTCTACATCTGTATTAAATTATATAAACTCCCTTTCATCGTTTAAATTTTTTATCAATTAATTTAATAACACTTCATAATACTCCTTATATTGGTGGATTAACCACTATAAAATAGATATTCTCAAGAGAAACAGAGACAATAAAGGTTCCAAACATCTTTGACCTTCAACATATGTTAGTGCATGATGCAACTATGCATTAAACAGTATTGTCATATTTTTGAGTTTTTTCTCAAAATCTATGTATTAACCCCTATAAAAATATTGAGTTTTTCGGTAAATACTCTATATACTGAATCCTATGATCTTTAGTGTTATTTTACAATTGCTAAACACATTAAACATCTGTATTAATGTACATTAAACTATATTTCATGGTACATAGACATCATTTTAATTTTTTATCAATTAATTTAATAAAACTTCATAATACTCCCTAAATTAGTGTTCTAACCACTATAAAATCTATATTCTCTAGAGAAACGGAAACAACAAAAGTTACAAACCTCTTTGACCTTCATCATATGTTAGTGCAGGATGCACCTATGCATTAAAACACTATTGTCAAATTTTTGAAATCTATGTGCTAACCCCTACGAAAATATTGAGTTTTCTATAAATACTCTATATACTGAAGCTTATGATTTTCAGTGTTGTTTTACAATTTCTAAACACATTATACATTTGTATTAATGTATATTAAACTCTCTTTCATGGAACATGATAATCGTTTTTATTTTTGATTAATTAATTTAGTAAAACTTCATAATACTTCCTAAATTAGTTGACTAACCACTATAAAATCACTATTCTCTAGAGAAACGGAGAAAACAAAGGTTCCAAACCTCTTTGACCTTCGTCATATGTTAGTGCAGGATGCACCTATGCATTAAAACACTATTGTCAAATTTTTGTTTTTTTTCTCAAATTATATGTGTTAACCCCCTACGTGATCTTTAGTATTGTTTTAAAATTTCGAAACATATTCTAAATTTGTATTTATATATATTAAAATCTCTTTCATGATACATGGACATAGTTTTAATTTCTTATCAATTAACTTAGTAAACTTCATAATATACCATAAATTGGTGGATTAACCACTATAAATGGTTATTTTCAAGGGAAACGGTGACAACAAAGGTTCTAAACCTCTTTGACCTTCATCATATGTTAGTCCATGAGGCAATTATTCATTAAAACAATATTGTCATATTTTTGAGCTTGTCTCAAAATCAATGTGTTACTCTACGAATATATTGAGTTTTTCGGTAAGTACTCTATATACTGAAGCCTATGATTTTTAGTGTTGTTTTATAATTGCTAAACACATTATACATCTGTATCAATGTATATTAAACTATCTTTCATGGTACATAAACATCGTTTTAATTTTTTATCAATTAGTTTAGGAAAACTTCATAATACTCCATAAATTAGTGGTCTAATCACGATATAATCGCTATTCTCTAGAGAAACGGAGACAACAAAGGTTCCAAACCTCTTGACCTTTATCATATGTTAGTACATGATGCACCTATGCATTAAAACACTATTTTCAAATTTTTGATTTTTTCTCAAAATCTATATGCAAACCCCTACGAAAATATTGAGTTTTTCGGTAAATGCTCTATATACTGAAGCCTATGATCTTTAATATTGTTTTACAATTTCTAAACACATTCTACATTTGTATTAATGTATATTAAACTATCTTTCATGGTACATGTTCATCGTTTTAATTTTTGATCAATTAATTTTGTAAAACTTCATAATACTCCATAAATTGGTTGACTAACAGCTATAAAATCGCTATTTTCTAGAGAAACGAAGACAACAAAGGTTTCAAACCTCTTTGACCTTTATCATATGTTAGTATAGGATGCACCTATGCATTAAAACACTATTGTCAAATTTTTGATTTTTTCTCAAAATCTATGTGCTATAACCCCTACGAAAATATTGAGTTTTTCGGTAAATGCTTTATATACTGAAGCCTATGATCTTTAATATTGTTTTAAAATTTCTAAACATATTCTACATTTGTTTTAATATATATTAAACTTTCTTTCATTTCATGGTACATAGGCGTCTTTCTAATATTTTTATCTATTAATTTAGTAAAAGTTCATAATACTCCCTAAATTGGTGGTCTAACCACTATATAATCGCTATTATCTAGAGAAACAGAGACAACAAATGTCACAAAGCTCTTTCACCTTCATCATAAGTTAGTGCATGATGCACTTATGCATTAAAACACTATTGTCAAATTTTGATTTTTTTATCAAAATCTATGTGGTAACTCATACAAAAATATTGAGTTTTTTTGTAAATGCACTATATACTAAAACCTATGATCTTTAATATTGTTTTAAAAGTTCTAAATACATTCTATATTTGTATTAATATATATTAAATTTTCTTTTATGATACATGGACATCTTTCTAATTTCTTATCAATTAATATAGTAAACTTCATAATATTCCCTAAATTAGTGGATTAATTATTTTAAAAAGGCTATTCTCAAGAGAAACATAGAAAACAAAGTTTCCAAACCTCTTTGATATTCATCATATGTTAGTGCATGATGCAACAATACATTTAAACAGTATTGTCATATTTTTGAGTTTTTTCCAAAATCTATGAGTTAACCCTATGAAAATATTGAGTTTTTCGGTAAACACACTATATACTGAAGCCTATGATCTTTAGAGTTGTTTTACAATTTCTAACACATTATACATTTGTATTAATGCATATTAAACTTTCTTTCATGGCACATGGACATCGTTTTAATTTTTGATCAATTAATTTAGTAACCTTTCATAATACTCCCTAAATTGGTGGACTAACCACTATAAAATCGATATTCTCTAGAGAAACGGAGACAACAAAGGTTCCAAACCTATTTGACATTCATCATATGTTACTGCAAGATGAACCTATGAATTAAAATACTATTGTCAAATTTTTGATTTTTTCTCAAAATCTATGTGCTAACCCCTACGAAAATATTGAGTTTTTCTGTAAATGCTCCATATACAGAAGCATATGATCTTTAATATTATTTTAAAATTTCTAAACACATTCTACATTTATTTTACTATATATTAAACTTCTTTTCATGGTACATAGGCGTCGTTTTAATTTTTCATCAATTAATTTAGTAAAACTTATACTCCCTAAATTGGTGGCCTAACCACTATATAATCGCTATTATCAAGGGAAACAGAGACAACAAAGGTTCCAAACCTCTTTAACTTTCATCATACGTTAGCGCATAATGCACCTATGAATTAAAACACTATTGTCAAATTTTGATTTTTTCTCAAAATCTATGTGGTAATCCCTAAGAAAATATTGAGTTTTTCTGTAAATCATCTATATACTGAAGCCTATGATCTTTAATATTGTTATAAAATTTCTAAACACATTCTACATTTTTATTAATATATATTAAACTCTCTTTCATGATGCATGGACATCGTTTTAAATTCATATCAATTAATTTAGTAAAATTTATAATATTCCATATATTGGTGGATTAACCAATATAAAATGCCTATTCTCAAGAGAAAAGGAGACAACAAAGGTTCCAAGCTCTTTGACCTTCATCATATGTTAGTGCATGATGAAACTATGCATTAAAACATTATTGTTATATTTTTGAGTTTTTCTCGAAATTTATGTGTTAACCCCTACGAAAATATTAAGTTTTTTGGTAAATACTCTATATACTTAAGCTTATGATCTTTAGTGTTGATTTACAATTTCTAAACACATTATACATCTGTATTAAAGTCTATTAAACTCTCTTTCATGGTACATCGTTTTCATTTTTTATCAATTAATTTAGTAAAACTTCATAATACTCCCTAAATTGGTGGTCTAACCACTATAAAATCGCTATTCTCTAGAGAAAAAGAGACAACAAAGGTTCCAAACCTCTTTGACCTTCATCATATATTAGTGCATGATGCACCTACGCATTAAAACACTATTGTCAAATTTTAATTTTTTTTCTCAAAATCTATGTGCTAACTCATACGAAAATGATCTTTAATATTATTTTAAAATTTCTAAACACATTCTACATTTGTATTAATATATATTAAACTCTATTTCATGATACATGAACATTGTTCTAATTTCTTATCAATTAATATAGTTTATTTCATAATATTCTCTAAATTGGTGGATTAACCATTTTAAGAGGGCTATTCTCAAGAGAAACGGAGACAACAAAGCTTCCAAACCTCTTTGACATTCATCATATGTTAGTGCAGGATGCAACTATGCATTTAAACAGTATTGTCATATTTTTGAAATTTTTTCAAAATCTATGTGTTAACCCTATGAAAATATTGAGTTTTTCGGTATACACTCTATATACTGAAGCCTATGATCTTTCGAGTTGTTTTACAATTTCTGACACATTATACATTTGTATTAATGTATATTAAACTTTCTTTCATGATACATGAACATCGTTTTAATTTTTGATCTATTAATTTAGTAACCCTTCGTAATACTCCCAAAACTGATGGACTAACCACTATAAAATCGCAATTCTCTAGAGAAACGGAGACAACAAAGGTTCCAAACCTATTTGACATTCATCATATGTTACTGCAAGATGAACCTATGAATTAAAACACTATTGTCAAATTTTCGATTTTTTTCTCAAAATCTATGTGCTAACCCCTACGAAAATATTGAGTTTTTTTGTAAATGCTCCATATACTGAAGCATATGATCTTTAATATTGTTTTAAAATTTCTAAACACATTCTACATTTGTTTTACTATATATTAAACTTCTTTTCATGGTACATAGACGTCGTTTTAATTATTTATCAATTAATTTAGTAAAACTTCATAATACTCTCTAAATTGGTGGTCTAACCACTATAAAATCGCTATTCTCTAGAGAAAAAGAGAAAACAAAGGTTCCAAACCTCTTTGACCTTCATCATATGTTAGTGCAGGATGCACCTATGCATTAAAACACTATTGTCAAATTTTGATTTTTTTTCTCAAAATCTATGTGCTAACCCCTACGAAAATATTGAGTTTTTCGGTAAATGCTCTATATACTGAAGCCTATGATCTTTAATATTATTTTAAAATTTCTAAACACATTCTACATTTGTATTAATATATATTAAACTCTATTTCATGATACATGAACATCGTTCTAATTTCTTATCAATTAATATAGTTAATTTCATAATATTTCCTAAATTGGTGGATTAACCATTTTAAGAGGGCTATTCTCAAGAGAAACGGAGACAACAAAGCTTCCAAACCTCTTTGACATCCATTATATGTTAGTGCATGATGCAACAATGCATTTAAACAGTATTGTCATATTTTTGAATTTTTTTCAAAATCTATGTGTTAACCCTATGAAAATATTGAGTTTTTCGGTAAACACTCTAGACACTAAAGCCTATGATCTTTAGTGTTGTTTTACAATTGATAAACACATTATACATCTGTATTAATATATATTAAACTATCTTTCATGCTACATAGGCATCGTTTTAATTTTTTAAAAATTAATTTAGTATAACTTCATAATACTCCCTAAATTGGCGGTCTAACCACTATTTAATCGATATTCTCTAGAGAGACGAAGACAACAACGGTTCCAAACCTCTTTGACCTTCATCATATGATAGTTCAGGATGCACCTATACATTAAAACACTATTGTCAAATTTTTGATTTTTTTTCAAAATCTATGTGCTAAACCCCTACGAAAATATTGAGTTTTTCGGTAAATGCTTTATATACTGAAGCCTATGATCTTTAATATTGTTTTAAAATTTCTAAACACATTCAACATTTTGTTTAATATATATTAAACTCTCTTTCATGGTACATAGGCATCGTTTTAAATTCTTATTAATTAACTTAATAAAATTCATAATATTCTCTATATTGGTGGATTAACCACTATAAAATGCCTATTCTCAAGAGAAACGGAGACAACAAAGGTTCCAAACTCTTTGACCTTCATCATATGTTAGTGCAGGATGAAACTATGCATTAAAACATTATTTTCATATTTTTGAGTTTTTCTCAAAATCTATGTGTTAACCCCTACGAAATATTGAGTTTTTCGGTAAATACTTTATATACTTAAGCATATGATCTTCAGTGCTGATTTACAATTTTAAAACACATTATACATCTGTATTAATGTCTATTATACTTTCTTTCATGATACATGGACATAGTTCTAATTTCTTATAAATTAATATAGTAAACTTCATATAATATTCCCTAAATTGGTGGATTAACCATTTTAAAGGGCTATTCTCAAGAGAAACGGAGACAACAAAGCTTCCAAACCTCTTTGACATTCATCATATGTTAGTGCAGGATGCAAAATGCATTAAAACATTATATATATTGAAACCTATGATCTTTAGTGTTGTTTTAAAATTGCTAAACACATCATACATCTGTATTAATGTATATAAAACTATCTTTCATGCTACATAGGCATCGTTTTTATTTTTTATATATTAATTTAGTAAAATTTCATAATACTCTCTAAATTAGTGGTCTAACCACTATATAATCGCTATTCTCTAGAGAGACGGAGACAACAACGGTTCCAAACCTCTTTGACCTTCATCATATGTTAGTGCATGATGCACCGATGCATTAAAACACTATTGTCAAATAAATCTATGTGCTAACCCCTACGAAAATATTGATTTTTTCGGTAAATGATATATATACTGAAGCCTATGATCCTTAATATTGTTTTAAAATTTCTAAACACATTCTATATTTGTTTTAATATATATTAAACTCTCTTTCATGGTACATAGACATCGTTTTAAATTCCTATCAATTAATTTAGAAAAATTCATAACATTTCCTATATTGGTGGATTGACCACTATAAAATGCCTATTCTCAAAAGAAACGAAGACAACAAAGGTTCCAAACACTTTGACATTCAACATATGTTAGTGCAGGATGAAACTATGCATTAAAACATTATTGTCATTTTTTTGAGTTTTTCTCAAAATCTATGTGTTAACCCCTACGAAAATATTGAGTTTTTCGGTAAATGCTCTATATACTGAAGTCTATGATTTTTAATATTGTTTTAAAATTTTTAAACACATTCTACTTTTGTATTAATATATATTAAACTCTTATTCATGGTACATGGACATCATTTTTATTTTTTATCATTTAATTTAGAAAAACTTCATAATACTCCCTAAATTGGTGATTTAACCACTATAAAATGCATATTCTCAAGAGAAAAGGAGACAACAAAGGTTACAAACCTCTTTGACCTTCATCATATGTTAGTGCATGATGCACCTATGCATTAAAACACTATTGTAAATTTTTTGATTTTTTCCTCAAAATCTATGTGCTAACCCCTACGAAAATATTGAGTTTTTCGGTAAATGCTCTATATACTGAAGCCTATGATCTTTAATATTGTTTTAAAATTTCTAAACACATTTTCATTTGTTTTAATATATATTAAATTCCCTTTCATGGTACATAGGCATCGTTTTAAATTCTTATCAATTAATTTAGAAAAATTCATAATATTTCCTATACTGGTGGATTAACCACTATAAAATGCCTATTCAAAAGAGAAACATAGACAACAACGGTCCCAAACTCTTTTACCTTCATCATATGTTAGTGCAGGATGCAACTATGCATTAAAACATTATTGTCAATTTTTTTATTTTTTCTCAAAATATATGTGCAAAACCCTACGAAAATATTGAGTTTTTTGGAAAATATTCTATATACTGAAGCCTATGATCTTTAATATTGTTTTAAAATTTCTAAACACATTATACATATGTATTAATATATATTAAACTATCTTTCATGCTACATAGGCATCGTTTTAATTTTTCAAAAATTAATTTAGTATAACTTCATAATACTCCCTAAATTGGTGGTCTAACCACTATTTAATCGATATTCTCTAGAGAGACGAAGACAACAATGGTTCCAAACCTCTTTGACCTGCATCATATGTTAGTGCAGGATGCACCTATGCATTAAAACACTTTTGTCAAATTTTTGGTTTCTTCTCAAAATCTATGTGCTAACCCCTACGAAAATATTGAGTATTTCAGTAAATGCTTTATATACTGAAGCCTATGATCTTTAAAATTGTTTTAAAATTTCTAAACACATTCAACATTTGTTTTAATATATATTAAAATCTCTTTCATGGTACATAGGCATCGTTTTAAATTCTTATCAATTAATTTAATAAAATTCATAATATTTCCTATATTGGTGGATTAACCACTATAAAATGTCTATTCTCAAGATAAACGGAGACAACAAAGGTTCCAAACTCTTTGTCCTTCATCATATGTTAGTGCAGGATGAAACTATGCATTAAAACATTATTGTCATATTTTGAGTTTTTCTCAAAATCTATGTGTTAACCCATACGAAATATTGAGTTTTTCGGTAAATACTTTATATACTTAAGCATATGATCTTCAGTGTTGATTTACAATTTTAAAACACTTTATACATCTGTATTAATGTATATTATACTCTCTTTCAAGATACATGGACATAGTTCTAATTTCTTATAAATTAATATAAGAAACTTCATAATATTCCCTAAATTGGTGGATTAACCATTTTAAAAGGGTTATTCTCAAGAGAAACGGAGACAACAAAGCTTCCAAACCTCTTTGACATTCATCATATGTTAGTGCAGGATGCAACAATGCATTAAAACATTATTGCCATATTTTTGAGTTTTTCTCAAAATCTATGTGTTAACCCCTACAAAAAATATTGAGTTTTTCGGTAAATATTATACATATTGAAACCTATGATTTTTAGTGTTGTTTTACAAATGCTAAACACATCATACATCTGTATTAATGTATATAAAACTATCTTTCATGCTACATAGGCATCTTTTTTATTTTTTATAAATTAATTTAGTAAAATTTCATAATACTCCCTAAATTGGTGGTCTAACCACTATATAATCGCTATTTTCTAGAGAGACGGAGACAACAACGGTTCCAAACTTCTTTGACCTTCATCATATGTTAGTGCATAATGCACCTATGCATTAAAACACTATTGTCAAATTTTTGATTTTTTCCTCAAAATCTATGTGCTAACCCCTACGAAAATATTGAGTTTTTTGGTAAATGCTCTATATACTGAAGCCTAGGATCTTTAATATTGTTTTAAAATTTCTAAACACATTCTACATTTGTTTTAATATATATTAAACTCCATTTCATGGTACATAGGCATCTTTTTAAATTCTTATCAATTAATTTTGAAAAATTCATAATATTTCCTATATTGGTGGATTGACCACTATAAAATGCCTATTTTCAAGAGAAACGGAGACAACAAAGGTTCCAAACTCTTTGACCTTCATCATATGTTAGTGCAGGATGAAACTATGCATTAAAACACTATTGTCAAATTTTTGATTTTTTCTCAAAATCTATGTGTTAACCCTTACGAAAATAATGAGTTTTTCGGTAAATGCTCTATATACTGAAGTCTATGATTTTTAATATTGTTTTAAAATTTTTAAACACATTCTACATTTGCATTAATATATATTAAACTCTCTTTCATGGTACATGGACATCATTTTCATTTTTTTATCAATTAATTTAGTAAAACTTCATAATACTCCCTAAATTGGTGATTTAACCACTATAAAATGCCTATTCTCAAGAGAAAAGGAGACAACAAAGGTTACAAACCTCTTTGACTTTCATCATATGTTAGTGCATGATGCACCTATGCATTAAAACACTATTGTAAAAATTTTGATTTTTTTCCTCAAAATCTATGTGCTAACCCCTACGAAAATATTGAGTTTTTCGGTAAATGTTCTATATACTGAAGCCTATGATCTTTAATATTGTTTTAAAATTTCTAAACACATTCAAAATTTGTTTTAATATATATTAAACTCTTTTTTCATGGTACATATGCATCATTTCAAATTCTTATCAATTAATTTAGTGAAATTCATAATATTCCCTATACTGGTGGATTAACCACTATAAAATGCATATTCTCAAGAGAAACAGAGACAACAAAGGTCCCAAAATCTTTTACCTTCATCATATGTTAGTGCAGGATGCAACTATGCATTAAAACACTATTTTCAATTTTTTTATTTTTTCTCAAAATATATGTGCTAAACCTTACGAAAATATTGAGTTTTTTGGTAAATACTCTATATAGTGAAGCCTAAGATCTTTAATATTGTTTTAAAATTTCTAAACACATTCTACATTTGTTTTAATATATATTAAACTTACTTTCATGGTACATAGGCATCGTTTTAATTTTTTTATCAATTAATTTAGTTAAACTTCATAATACTCCCTAAATTGGTGGTCTAACCACTATATAATCGATATTATCTAGAGAAACGGAGACAACAAAGGTTCCAAACCTCTTTAACTTTCATCATATGTTAGGGCAGGATGCACCTACGCATTAAAACACTATTGTCAAATTTTTGATCTTTTCTCAAAATCTATTTGCTAACCCCTACGAAAATATTGAGTTTTTCTGTAAATGCTCTATATACTGAAGCCTATAATCTATAATATTGTTTTAAAATTTCTAAACACATTCTACATTTGTATTAAAATATATTAAACTCTCTTTCATGATACGTGGACATCGTTCTAATTTATATCAATTAATATAGTAAACTTCATAATATTTCTAAATTGGTAGATTACCCATTTTAAAAAGGTTATTTTCAAGATAAACAGAGACAACAAAGTTTCCAAACCTCTTTGATCTTCATCATATGTTAGTACAAGATGCAACTTTGCATTTAAACAGTATTGTCATATTTTTGAGTTTTTCTCAAAATCTATATGTTAACTCTTACGAAAATATTGAGTTTTTCGGTAAATACTCTATATATTGAAGCCTATGATCTTAAGTGTTGTTTTACAATTTCTAAACACATTATACATTTGTATTAATGTATATTAAACTCTCTTTCATGGTACATGGACATCGTTTTAATTTTTGATCAATTAATTTTGTAAAACTTCATAATACTCTCTAAATTGGTGGACTAACCACTATAAAATCACTATTTTTTAGAGAAACAGAGACAACAAAGGTTCCAAACCTATTTGACCTTCATCATATGTTACTGCAAGATGAACCTATGAATTAAAACACTATTTTAATTTTTTCTCAACATCTACGAAAATATTAAGTTTTTCGGTAAATGCACTATATACTGAAGCCTATAATCTTTAATATTTTTTAAAAATTTCTAAACACATTCTATGTACTAATATATATTAAACTATCTTTCATGATACATGGGCATCGTTTTAAATTCTTATCAATTAATTTAGTAAAATTCATAATATTCCCTATATTGGTGGATTAACCACTATAAAATGGCTATTCTCAAGAGAAACGGAGACAACAAAGGTTTCAAACTCTTTGACCTTCATCATATGTTAGTGCAGGATGCAACTATGCATTAAAACATTATTGTCATATTTTAAAGATTTTCTCAAAATCTATGTGTTAACCCCTACAGAAAATATTGAGTTTTTCGATAAATATTCTATATATTGAAACCTATGATCTTTAGTGTTGTTTTACAATTGCTAAACACATTATACATCTGTATTAATGTGTATTAAACTATCTTTCATGCTACATAGGCATCGTTTTTATTTTTTATAAATTAATTTAGTAAAACTTCATAATACTCCCTAAATTGGTGGTCTAACCACTATATAATCGCTATTTTCTAGAGAGACGGAGACAATAACGGTTCCAAACTTCTTTGACCTTCATCATATGTTAGTGCATAATGCACCTATGCATTAAAACACTATTGTCAAATTTTTGATTTTTTCCTCAAAATCTATGTGCGTTCCCTACGAAAATATTGAGTTTTTCGACAAATGCTCTATATACTGAAGCCTAGGATCTTTAATATTGTTTTAAAATTTCTAAACACATTCTACATTTGTTTTAATATGTATTAAACTCCCTTTCATGGTACATAGACATCTTTTTAAATTCTTATCAATTAATTTAGAAAAATTCATAATATTTCCTATATTGGTGGATTGACCACTATAAAATGCCTATTTTCAAGAGAAACGGAGACAACAAAGGTTCCAAACTCTTTGACCTTCATCATATGTTAGTGCAGAATGAAACTATGCATTAAAACACTATTGTCAAATTTTTGGTTTTTTCTCAAAATCTATGTGCTAACCCCCCCCCCCCCCCCCCCTCTACAAAAATATTGTGTTTTTCTGTAAATGCTATATATTCTGAAGCCTATGATCTTTAATATTGTTTTAAAATTTATAACCACATTCTATATTTGTATTAATATATATTAAACTCTCTTTCATGATACGTGGACATCGTTCTAATTTCTTATCAATTAATATAGTAAACTTCATAATATTCCTAAATTGGTAGATTAACCATTTTAAAAGGGCTATTCTCAAGAGAAAAAGAGATAATAAAGTTTCCAAACCTCTTTGATCTTCATCATATGTTAGTACATGATGCAACTGTGCATTAAAACACTATTGTCATATTTTTGAATTTTTCTCAAAATCTATATGTTAACCCCTACGAAAATATTGAGTTTTTCGGTAAATACTCTATATATTGAAGCCTATGGTCTTTAGTATTGTTTTACAATTTCTAAACATATTATGCATTTGTATTAATGTATAGTAAACTCTATTTCAGGGTACATGGGCATCGTTTTAATTTTTGATCAATTAATTTAGTAAAACTGCATAATACTCCCTAAATTGGTGGACTAACCACTATAAAATCATTATTCTTTAAAGAAACAGAGAAAACAAAGGTTCCAAACCTATTTGACCTTCATCATATCTTACTGCAAGATGAACCTATGATTAAAACACTAATTTAAATTTTTTCTCAAAATCAACGAAAATATTGAGTTTTTCGGTAAATGCACTATATATTGAAGCCTATGATCTTTAATATTTTTTTACAATTTCTAAACACATTCTATGTACTAATATATATTAAACTCTCTTTTATGATACATGGGCATCCTTTTAAATTCTTATCAATTAATTTAGTAAAATTCATACTATTCCCTATACTGGTGGATTAAGCACTATAAAATAGCTATTCTCAAGAGAAACGGAGACAACAAAGGTTCCAAACTCTTTGACCTTCATCATATGTTAGTGCATGATGCATATATGCATTAAAAATTATTGTCATGTTTTTGAGTGTCTCTCAAATCTATGTGTTAACCCCTACGAAAATATTGAGTTTTTCGTTTAATATTCTATATACTAAAGCCTATGATCTTTAGTGTTGTTTTACAATTTCTAAACACATTATACATCTGTATTAATGTATATTAAACTCTCTTTCATGGTACATGGAAATCGTTTTAATTTTTTATCAATTAATTTAGTAAAACTTCATAATACTCCCTAAATTGGTGGACTAACCAATATAAAATCGTTATTTTCTAAAGAAACTGAGACAACAAAGGACTAAATTGTATTAATATATATTAAACTCTCTTTCATGGTATATAGGCATCGTTCTAATTTTTTATCAATTAATTTATTAAAACTTCATAATACTCTATAAGTTGGTGGACTAACCACTATAAAATCCCTACTCTATGGATACGGGGACAACAAAGGTTTCAAACCTCGTTGACCTTCATCATATTTTAGTGCAGGATGCAAATATTCATTAAAGCAGTATTGTCATATTTTTAAGTTTTTCTCAAAACCTATGTGTTAACCTCTGCGAAAATATTGAGTTTCTCGGTAAATACTCTATATACAGAAGCCTGTGATCGTTAGTGTTGTTTTAAAATTTCTAAAGAAAATCTACATTTGTGTCAATGTATATTAAATTCTCTTTCATGGTACATGAGCATCGTTTTAATTTACTAACAGTTAATTTAGTAAACTTCATAATATTCCCTAAATTGGTGGATTAACCATTATAAAATGGTTATTCTCAACAGAAACAGAGATAACAAAGGTTCCAAACCTCTTTGAAATTTATCATATTTTAGTGTAGGATGAAACTATGCATTAAAACAATATTGTCATATTTTTTGAGTTTTTCTCAAAATCTTTGTGTTAACCCCTACGAAACTATTGAGTTTTTCGGTAAATGCTCTATATACTGAAGCCTATGATCTTTAGTGTTGTTTTAAAATTTCTAAACATATTCTACATTTTTATTAATGTATATTAAACTATCTTTCATGATACATTAGCATATTTTTAATTTCTTATCACTTAATTTAGTAAAATTTCATAATACTTCTAAATTGGTAGATTAACCACTATAAAATGGCTATTTTCAAGAGAAACGGAGACAAAAAAATGTTCTAAACCTCTTTGATCTTCATCATATGTTATTGCATGATGCAACTATGCATTAAAACAGTATTGTCATATTTTTGATTTATCTCAAAATCTACGTGTACCCCTACGAAAATATTGAGTTTTTCGGTAAATGCTCTATATACTGAAGTATGATCTTTAGTGTTGTTTTAAAATTTCTAAATACATTCTAAATTTGTATTAATGTATATTAAACTATATTTCATGGTTTTTGGACATATTTTTAATTTTTTATCAATTAATTTAGTAAAACTTCATAATACTTCCTAAATATGTAGAATAACCACTATAAAACCGTTATTTTCTTGAGAAACAAAGATAACAAAGGTTCTAAACCTGTTTGAACTTCATCATATGTAAATGCAGGATGCAAATATTCATTCAAACATTATTATCATATTTTTGAATTTTTCCCAAAATATATGTCTTAACCCCTACGAAAATATTGAGTTTTCAGAAAATGATCTATATACTAAGCCTATGATCTTTAGTATTGTTTTAAAAATTCTAAACACATTCTACATTTGTATAAATGTATATTAAACAATCTTTCCTGCTACATGGGCATCTTTTTAATTTTTTATCAATCAATTTAGTAAACTTCATAATATTCTCTTAATTGGTGGATTAACCACTATAAAATGGCTATTCTCAAGAGAAACGGAGACAACATAGGTTCCAAACCTATTTGACACTCATCATATGTTAATGCATGATGAAACTATGCATTAAAACAGTATTTTCATATTTTTGAGTTTTTATCAAAATCTATGTGTTAACCCTTTGAAAATATTGAGTTTTTCGATAAATACTCTATATACAGAAGCATATGATATTTAACGTTGTTTTAAAATTTCTAAACACATTCTACATTTGTATTAATGTATATTAAACTCTCTTTTATGGTATATACGCATCGTTTTAATGTTTTATCAATTAATTTAGTAAAACTTCATAATACTCTCTAAATTGGTAGATTAGCCACTATAAATTCGCTATTCTCTAGAAAAAAAGAGACAGCAAAGGTTGCAAACATATTTGACATTCATCATATGTTAGTGCAGGATGCAACTATGCATTAAAATAGTATTATCATATTTTTGAATTTCTCTCAAAATCTATGTATTAAACCCTAATAAAATATTAAGGTAAATGTTATATATACCGAAGGCTATGATCTTCAGTATTGTTTTAAAAGTTCTAAACACATTCTACATTTGTATTAATGTATATTAAACTCTCTTTCATGGTACATGGACATCTTTTAATTTTTTATCAATTAATTTAGTATAACTTCATAATACTCCCTAAATTGGTGAACTAACCACTATAAACTCGCTATTCTCTAGAGAAACGAAGACAACAAAGGTTTCAAACCACTTTGACCTTCATAATATGTTAGTGCAAGATGAACCTATGCATTAAAACACTAATTTCAAATTTTTGAATTTTTCTCAAAATCTATGTGTTAACCCCTACGAAAATATTGAGTTTTGGGGTAAATGCCTATATACTGAAGCCTATGATCTTTAGTGTTGTTTTAAAAAATTTAAAACATTCTACATTTGTATTAATATATATTAAACTCTCTTTCCTCGTACATGGGCATCGTTTTAGTTTCTTATCATTTAATTTAGTAAAATTTCAAAATACTTCATAAATTGGTTGACTAACCACTATAAAATCGCTATTTTTCAAAAGAAACAGAGACAAAAAAGGTTCCAAACCTCTTTGACTTTCATCATATATTAGTGCAGGATGCAACTATGCATTAAAACAGTATTGTCATATTTTTGATTTTTCTCAAAATCTATGTGTTAACCCCTGCGAAAATATTGAGTTTTTTTGATAAATGTTCTATATACAGAAGCCTATAATCTTTAGCGTTGTTTTAAAATTTCTAAACACATTCTACGTAATAATGTTTATTAAATTTTTTTTCATAGTACATGAACATCGTTTTAATTTATCATCAATTAATTTTGTAAATTCATAATATTTCCTAAATTGTTGGTTTAACCACTATAAAATGGCTATTCTCAAAAGAAACGAATGCAACAAAAGTTTCAAACCCTACGAAAATATTGAGTTTTTCAGTAAATACTCGCAGAAGCCTACGATCTTTATCGTTGTTTTAAAATTTCTAAACACAATCCTAACTGATGACGTGTGGAACATAAAGTAGGTGTATAGTAGTGAAGATTAGATGACTTGCCAACCTAACAATTCTTGAAAACCATTTATCAGTCACGGTTGACTCCTTTTGTTTATTAAATCGAAATTACTAAACGGGACAGGATATCTTTGTTACTTTATGGAACGGAACTGCAACATCATTTACCAGAAAACGAATATATCTCTGATCAGCGGTTGCAATATACATACTGAACTAAAATGTATTTTAATCAGACTTCCGGAACTTACATGTCCATAAAATCCAGATGGTCTCTAACTGCAAAGCGGCGGTTGAAGCTTTATCTATGCCACTTTTTGGCACATTACTGTTCGATCACAGTTGAGTAGTTGACACTTCTTCCTCTTAAATTTGGCCAGCATGGAGTATCTTGCCTCGTTCCTTCCAAATAGAGTAGATAGTTTATAACTTTTGGCTCATGATTGAGGAGGCAAACGTTTGAGCCCCTATTTTGTGTCATTCCCTATATATGGCATTTGGTATCTTTTGTTAATGTATATAATCTGGAATTCTTCCGATTAATGAATTTTCCTCATGACCAGAAATATGAAATGAAATGAAATTATGCCATTATAAATCAGTCGAACTCTAAATCCACTATGTGAGATGATAGTACTAGGAGAGGGACGAATAATATTTGTTTTCTGGTAAGAGGTGATGTGCAGATCCTCAAACTGTATCTAGTATCAAATGAAGTATCCGAATGATTCCATGAATGGTTTGAACTAAGAAATAAAGATATTTACAAATGATTCCATATATATATCCGAATGAACTAAGAAATAAAGATATTTATCAAATGAAGTATCCGAATGATTCCATATATATCTTATATGTCTCAATGAAAGGATTTTATAATATTTCAACGTTCACAATTTACAAACATACGTAAGGATTACAAACGAATGGGTTGAGTAACTTTGGGAGGTATAGCTTTTCCCACTAAAATATATCAAACGTTGAAAAATAAAGACCATAAAATGGTCAATATAACAAGCACACAAATACAGGTCAAATCACAGACCCACATTATTAACTTGCAATCCAAGCAACTTCCACAGCAGGTGAAAACAATTTTATACAAAATATGTACTCGATCACCAGCTGAAACTGATTGATTCAAAATGGAGATTCTTAGCCAAACCAGTGGAACATATTTTCGCAACCTTTTGTCTCATCTTCTTTGGACCACACACAAGAACTCCCACACTCGAACCTTCCACGCCAAGTAGTAGTTCTGTTCATATACAAGCACCTAATTAGGATAACAATACTCATATATACACAGAGATATATAGATGTAGAAAGAGATATAAGGTATATTACTCGTGAGGTTAGGTCTTTCTCCGTAATGCAGGCTGGTACGTTGCACTAGCGATTCTTGTGGAGAACTTTCGATTTCTCTCATGGAGTTATAACCGCACGAGATTGGAGAAGACGTTGTCGATGGAAGTTCGACGTTCTGGACCTGTTTAGTTTCGACGTTGTTGCCGTACTTTTTCTTGTTCCAAAACATAGCTGCACTTGAAGTGGCCATGATGCTCACACAGATGACCAAGATGTATATAATGGATTCTGAAGTCCAAGAATAGATCTTGTAGGTGTTGTGGTCGATCGGGTAAATGTAATACCTACTGATGATACCGATGATTATCATAAAGATGAGGAACGATGACGAGAGAATGCCGCCGAGCCAGAGCCATGAGTTTGGTCCTAGGATTGCTGAGATGGGTTGGTCTGAAAGACTTGGTTTGAACCAGAGAGTTTTGATTTGCTCCGTTGTAGCTTCGCTTTTTGGCTCTTTCTCTCGGGTTATGAAGGCTTCGATTTTGATGTTTATGTCGGAGGAGAGTTCGGTCTGGAGGCCGGATAATGGCAAGACAAGATGGAGCATGGATATTTCTGAAGAGTTCTTAAAAGCGCAAATCAGAGTGATTTTGGGGATTTTGCATTTTTGGTTTTGGCTTGTTGCGATCATATCACGGATGACTGAGATAAATGGAGTTATGCCACTTCCTCCGCTCACCATAACCAGAGCTTCATGCCTATAAATAACACCATACAAAAATACATATGATATCAATGTTTCTTCAAACGCAAGCAATCAATTAAATTTCTTGATGGGTCTTTGAGAAAGTAACTGACCTAAAGAAATCGGTGGAAGCAGGGCCGTAAGGACCCTCGATAGAAACAGCAAGGCGGTCTATCTGATGAGAAGAAGAAAGCCTCTGATAAAGTTTAGTTGACCATTTGCCTTCGCTTTTGATCACGACACTTAGCTTCTCTGCCTCAAGGTTGCTACTCGAAGTTATCGTAAATGGATGCCATTGTAGCCTTGAAATGCTCGGTATGTTCACAAATAATATGCTCGTCGGGCTATAAACCAACCCTGTTCAACATATATAATATAGCTTAGAGCTTTAAGTCGCAATAACAAAGTGTTATAAAATAAGATAAAAGATAATTAATATTTTGGGAACTCACTAGGGTTTTTGGAGAAAGTGAGCTCGATGGTGTCGGAAGGAAGAATCCGAGCAGAGAGCAAGCGTATATTGTCACGTGACTGGAGAAACCTAAGGAAACGATCGACCATGAAGATGTAGAAACCGGGAAAAGAGATAAACGTGTAAGAGATGCCGACGTGGAAGACGAAGAAGAGCATGAAGACGATGTAGAGGTAGTGTGTGTAGAAGAAGACTTCGAAGAATCTCCTCCTTACCGCTGGATATGTGGTGGCCCACATAACAAGCCCGGCCACCAGAGATATCTCTCCGGCCAAGTTCGATATATCCTTTGTATCCCACATGAGCATCTGCAGTTGATTAAATAAATATTCGATATGTATATAGATTTATGCATATGATTTTCTTCAACCTCGATCAATACGAAATTCTTTCAGTTACAGAAGCGCATGAAGCGAAATTGAATGATCACATTAACTGGGAATAAAAGTCATATTCGTATATATACTACATTATACATATGATTTCTATTAAATGCGTGTTTCAAAGATATGGCGTTTTACAGTTTAAGAAAATGGCGTTTTACATATTAGTTGCTTTATATTCACATTATTGCATGTGAAGACCAAAAATATTAAATTTTACCGCATTTTATTATATTGAACTATAAAAAAGTATTATTTGTTTTTTGAGTTTCAAAAAAAAAAAAGAGTTTCAAAAAAAGAACTATAAAAAAGTACTGCACTATTGCGTATGTATGGAAGCTGATCCATTCAGAGATGACGTTGACGGGAATTATAGCATTGATTTAGAAACGTTGACTTTATTCTATCTAGAGGTGGGACCCAACTATTGGACTATTAGGCAAAGCCAAAAAATCTAATCCATAATATTTGATAACTAGTAGAACAAGTATGTTATATACCTGGGAGATTTCATGCACAGAGACCCAATAGATGATGTAACATAGACCATGAGCGGTGAAAATTGCAATGACCATATGGCCCAGCCAAATATGGTATTTGATGCTTGACTCTGAAGTTAGTCCTACCGCCGGTAGCAACGACGAGCCACGTGCCACCGGTAAGAACAAAAACGCTAAACATATGTTTCCGATAAACCCTATCCTTAGCGCCGCTGATTCCAGCTTGGCTTGCCACCTTAAAATATTAATCAAAACTATTGAGACAGATACTAAACTCTCGATATAGTTCTCTTAATCTAAGATATTGACATGTGATAAACTATGATAAAATTAGTATTTCAGTAATCAATCAAATACACTCATATGTTTTTGTATAGTATTTTCACTAACAAAAATAATTTGTTTTGGTGAATATAAATAATCGAGTACTAATGAACTAATTAATCTTCAAATATATATATGTTCAGAAGTTAAGTAGAAATTATCCAACCAAATATATATATATATATATATATGTATGGTTGATAAGAAAAAGAATTCTTACAAGTATTGGCCATCTGCAGCGGCTGATTGAGGAGTGATAGTGGCAAATTTATTGCGCAAGTAAGTGATAAAGCTCCAAAGAAGAAGAGCCACAAACATAGCCAAGAACATGATCTCAGTAACTGAGACTATCCCCAATGGTCCCTTCACTAACATTGGCTTTCTCAGTGCACTCCACACTCCCCCCTTTATCTCCCTTTATTATATCCATTATACAGAAACAAATTGTAAGAAATGATGAAAGTTATACAACTTGTCTGTCGACATAATTCACCCGTTGAATTTTGTACCTATCAATATGGTGTGGACTCTTTCGTTTCTTGAAGTGGAGATACACACATCCCAGACAAGCTACGAGGATCATCGGGAACATATACATGAAAAGTGTCGTCCCTGTCGTGCAAACAGAGAAGATATTAACAAATTTTAATCAATTATTTTAAAAGTTGTAAATACAAACGGAGGTTCCTACGAAAGCATGAGCTAATGGAAGGAACAATTAGATGATTAATGGTTGCTTTACTAAATCCATCTATTGATCATGCAAACCTGTGGCACCAAAATAAGTTGATGCTCCAAACTTTAGACGCATATAAGGCTGCCACTTGTTTTTATAAGTTCGTGTTGGCATCATGATCCAAAGCATGATAGTTCCAAGGAAAACCACCATCATGAAGAACTTAGTCATCTCCATCCTATCTCTATCTCTCTCGCTCTCTTATGATTTTAAAAGATATGATGGCTTTAGTGAGAAGGATCAGCTAGCTTATTTTGAGGGAAGGAGTGGTAGAGAAAGAGTGTATATATAAAGAAAATCTTGAGTGGAATGAGATGAAGTAAGCTAGTTGCATGCTCCATGCATGTGACTCTCCCCGTGGATCTTGTTTTTTTTTTTTGCATTATCTACATCCATTTGTTTTGGTTTTTTTTTTGTGGGGGAGGGGGGGTCGAGATGACGTAAAAATGTACACTATGTGTTGAACAACAGAAAATACGATTATGCGATTTGAAAAACATAGGATGTATTCCATACAAAATCGTTATGACACTTAATTAGTATGGTAACAAAGTCTTGGAAACCAAACTCTTTTTTTCCTTGGATCGAGTAGTTTCAGATTTGTATTGAAAGCTAAACCGCATAAAAGAATACACTTTTATTGCCTAACTTAGTTTTTGTGTTTGAAGAAAACACCCGGAAGATACTATGCTATTGTTTAATACTTTTCAAAAATTTATGTGGCACAAAAATCATATATGCATGATCAATGTGGACTCTTTATCAAAGAATTTAAGAGTTTGACTTGAGGAAGAAGCCAAGGATCATGCTACTTTTTACTGATCACAGCATAGCCTATCTGATAATTAACTACTTTAATTAAGCATTGATCCGTTAAAACATGTCCGATACATTTTAAGTATGACATTAGATGTTCATTTTAAGTATAACAAGTAAATTAATACTAAGCTACTTGGGTCTCATAGACTCATGTGCGAAAAACTCCGCATAAGAGCATAAGACTAATGTTTCCCAAAAGATAAAAAAAAAATAAAAGAGTTATAAGACTATATCCGTTACTGTCTTAAAAGATAACGTAATAGTTTGTAAGAATTAAGAAGTGGGATAAAAGATATTATACCCAGATAAGATGGTTAAGCAAGTGATTTTTTTTTGTAACTCATGAAGTTAGTGATTTTCGTAGGTTTGATTATAGAATAATGTCACACAGTAGAATTTAGATGTTATAAAGAACCATAAGCAATATCATATAAACTCATGTTGTCCAAACCTATCTATATTCCATAACACAAATAAATTTATTCATTATCAATTAATTTTAATTGGAAGTCCATGTATTTTATTATTTATCAAGATCTGATTTATATTGTAGATTTTGAAGTATAGCGTACCAAGTGACATACATACTAGCTATATAAATGCAATATAATAATTAAGATACTTCTAAGTTGTAACCACTGCTCACTGGAAAACTCACGTTGTGTCGCTTTTCACCAGACGGGCGGTGTTGTACGTTATCAGGTCTCCCCCGTCTATACTTGATCCTTGGATATGATATGCGAAGAGAATAATATATATTGACGATTTTAAAAGGAAAAAAACAAAAGCATTTACTCTCTTCGCATATCATATCAACGGATCCAAAAAAACATATTTACTGAATCAACCACCAGAAATAACCAACTAGTTCTAGGTATGAATAACTTGAAATAATATCAATATCATACATGCATCAGTTGGAAATTCCGAAAGTAGTTCTTCTCTATAGCTTTGTGTGAAAGTTACACTAAGATATGGTAGTGAGACCAAACCAATAATAGAAAAAAAATACACTATTTGACAGAGAATTCAACAATTTCATCATCTTCACAAGCTCCAACATCAATCACCATCGTCCCATTCTTTTTCGTAGGCAATATTCTACAACAATCTCTTCTCGGAGCCTAAATTGCACCAAAAACAAGAATCAATAGCATCATCATATATAGCAGTAAACAAAAATCAGCTAATGTAGTTACTAACCTTATTTTTGTTCCATCTATCGGGAACGAGTTTTTTATAAACTATAACCCGTTCGATATCAGAAGGATCCGATACTTCCCAATCACATTCAAGATCCCACATGTCATACCACCTCACGTACTCGCTTGCAGTTCTGTGTAAGGCCGAATCAGGAAGCGCATTGGAGAGGAAGTACACGCGTGGACGTTGACACGTGCTTTTGCTGAAAAGACGTGTGTTAAAAGCGTAGCTTTTGCCGTCTCCGTGCTTGTACCAATCTATAAATGTGCGTGTCGGGATCTCCATCTCTCTCGCTGACAATAGACCACGTATAATCTGAACTGTGTATCCCCATGACACAGACACAGTCCAACGGTGTGTAGTGTCATAACAAACTGATTGCTGAGTGAGGCTCGCTGAATCCAGTTTGGCTGGAGCCATGAGACGTTTCATGGCGTTGACTCGACCCATGTTTGGGAATACTGGATCCACTATGTCTAGATGATGCATGGAGACAATTGGAGCTAATGGATGGGCTGATAACAGGCCCAGTAGTTTCCCATATATATCAAACTGTTGCAACAAAAGAAAAATACTGTGGGTAAAACTACGCGGATCGATAAATAAGGGAACAAAGATTTCGAATATCGATATATTTGATATTTTTATGGTTTGATTAGAATAAGATTTGGTTTTAAGATATTAACTAGATCTATGATCTATCATAAAAACAACAAAAGAATAAACAAAAGCTGTATAAATAATTGTAAATGTACAGAGGAATGTAAGATTAACACGTAGCTAACAACTAACTATATATTTGACTAGAAGTACAGAAGCTTTTAGTGGGAGCAATGACTTATATGAGACTAGAACCTATATTTGTGCCGAAATTGTCGTGATAATAAAATCATTTAAATTTAAGGGTAATGTGAACTTTTTAAAAGAAAAAAAAAGATCAGAGTCAAAGTTTCCAACATAAAAACTAACCAAATGTAACATAAACATAGTATGACCGTAACAGTTTTCACACTATCAAACTTCACTTAGTATACACGGATATTAATGAAAAAATAAAAGATTATAAAATATTTCTATCAAAATAATTAAATGAAAATTACGTTAGAATCCTGTGTGTTAATAAACAAACCGAAAGCATGAAAACTTAAAACATCCTATTGGTAGAGAAAAACTTCAAAATATGGTTTTAACAAAAACTTCAAAATATGGTTGAGATATGGGGATTCTTTTTCAAAAATGCAGTAGAGGAAAAAGATCTTCAAAAGGAGAAGAGTATCATAGTAGTTTGAATATAATATCAATAAAAAGATTCACATACCAACAAAACAAAGTAGAGGACGAACCTGATGAAAACCAACTTCTCTAGTCAAAGGAACACCAAGCTCCGCCATACAAGCGTGAATCCGATCGTCGGAGCCGTACAATTCGGGATATCTCTGAATACAACGATCTTGCATCTTCTCCAACGCCTTAGCCAAGGGGTAGCTAATGGCGAATCCTCCTCCACCGTAAGCCATCCCGTAGGAGAACTTCAGATTCTGAATGTGACTCTCCGACGAGCTCCCAATGTAATAGAACTGGCTGTGATCGTATTTTCTCAGAACACTAACAAGATTCTCCGTGAAAAACACGGTGTCGTCGTCTCCCATCACAATCCACCTCACGTTTCTCTCAGACTCTGTTCCGTTTAAAAGCCTCACTGTCTCGGACACGATTCGCGTGAGTCTCAGCGCTGCTCTGTTGCCCTTTGGGTATGTGTACTCGAACCTTGACGTGTCGGAAGATATTTTGATAGGAGGGAGACCGGCGGAAACGGTGTCGTTGTCGTCAATGTGTTTGTCTAACCAAACGACGCCGTTCATTTCCCCGTTGGGTTTCCACCAGAGCTTCACGTAGTCTCTTCTGCGTTTCCAGAGCTTCGCAGACGCAGCGATCCCGAACACCACGTGTTTTATCTCCGTGTCTTCAGGTTTTGGACTCGTGTAAGATCCGGATCCGGATCCGACTGGCGAAACCGCGATTTTCATGAGAGATCGAGGTGGAGTATAGGAGGTGAAATCGTATGAGTAGAAAACGAATTGGATGCAGAATATAACGGCGAAAGTTAAGACTAGCTTTGAGATGAGCCTAAACAAAGACGAAGAATGTGAGTTACATGAAAACGTTTTGGCTTTCTCGTATGAATATGGCTTTTGATCTCTCTTATCGTCTCCCATGCCTGAAAATAATTAAAAAAAAGGTTTTCTACACACCGGAGAATGAGGAAGACTACGTTGGTTACTGCTGGTGATTATGTTTTTATAGAGAGCTCTCTCTACCTAGCTCCTCTTATAAAGGAGATATGAAAATAAAACGGTTTTTATTTATACAATCGTTACTTTTTTGGTCTTTATCCTAGGAAAATGGATATTATGGATTCCTTTGTTCTTCTGACCCATTAATTTGTTTAATTTAAACAGTAAGTATCTTTATGAAATTAATTATATACATTATACTTCGGCAGGTGTATGTTGTATATATGTAATTTGTAAACATGGTAAGTTATATTGACTGTACCGATTACATCCTGTCAAAACTGATATATCAGGATAGTCAATGACTACTTTTCGTGATCACTTATTTCTTTTTATCATGTTTGATCAAGATTTCATTGGGTAAAATGAATAATAAAATAAAATAAATAATGTTTGTACGTTTTATATAATTCATGAACTAAGAAATAGAAGAAAAATGGAAATTATCATTCTTTTAGAAATATCCTGAAATTTCTTCAAATCATCTTAAAATCATAATAACATCTTTACAAAATCTACTCAAATCTACTTTTGGATTTAGTATTCTTTTAAAATTATTAAAATGATATTTTATTTATTATTATTATTATTCTGTATCAATGAAAATAAAAACATATTTGAGAATTTTATAAATCTTGAGGGATATTAATTTTACCTTATACTTTTCCTTTAAATATATCATCAAAGAAAAAAATTACATCCTTTGGAGAAAAGGGAAAATGTAAAAAGAAAATATAATACCAAATTCACTTCCTAATGAAAAAAATAAAAAATAATACTATAAGAAACTCACTCATCCAGAAATCAATTCAAAACCAAATAAACGTTACTATCATCCTACAGAAACCCTCAACTTATTCTTTTACCCTTTCTAAATAAATAAAAAAAACTTATTATTATTTTACTATGTAACCGATCGTAATTACTTGCTTTTGTTTCTAAAGTCTTAACCAATATTACTTTTCGTAATTAACCAATAAGTTAGCTAGGTAGGTATAATTCAACTGTTTACGCACAGCCTGCCTCATATTCGTGATATGTTTTATTTAGGCAGTACCATACTCTTGTTTAGGCCATACCACAGGTCCATAACTTTCCTCATATTCGTGATATGTTTCTATTTAATAGTCTTGATATGTTTCTAATCGTATGGTTTAACAGTCTTTCATGTGTCATTTTATTATATGACAAAAAAAAGTTGCAATATCGAATTGGCGGTTCTGAGGGGTAACTGTTAGACGTACGAATACGATCTTGTTAATAGTGGTATCAATCTAAACAACTTTTAGCACATTATTATAGAGCTTTATAGATAAGTTGATTAAAACTTTTTCTTATACATATATTAGTTTCACTGCATCTCATACAAACGACCACAATACCACAAGCACCTAATAATAATACATTCACGACCAAGATGGAACACTTACAATACCATCTATTCACAACACAACAGCAGTTTATCAGAATCCTCTCTGCTTTTTTCCGGCAGCCTTTTTTGGTGGTGTCGTCAGCACCGTTGTTGGTGCGCCCATCGACCTGAGATTCTCCAGCAAAGTGTCCCTCCCCGATAACAGAATCTTGAAGAAGCAATCCACCTCCTTGGAAACAAGGTCTATCCCACTCGTCAACTCCGTGACCGAGTCCTTCAACGGCTGCAGCGAAATGGAATCTATAGACCCTTGTTGGATCGCAGGGGCAAGGTTCTTAACACCTGAATCAACAGCCTCGAGCTCTTTCATAACGGTTAAACCGTCTGATAAGAATATGCTCTTCATCTCTGAGTTCATCGTGTTCTGCATATCCATGAAGGAAGGTGCCCACGGAAGCTCGTTTGAGACCGTAACGTACAGAAGGTTCTGCGATGAACCCGAGAAGGCAGCAGCGAAGACACCAGAGATGTACAGAGTCTTGACCTTTACACCGTACAAAGCCCGCATCAGGACTTTGCCTTTGGCAGAGTTCTTCACCTTGGGGAGATTCAAGGTCTGAACAAGGCTGGTCAGGATCGCGTGACAGCTCTCCAACCTCGGGTTCTTGGAAACGATGTGCTGCTTCCAGGCGTCGAGGGAGGATTGAGCTTTCGGCAGATTCTGAGGAGCGTTGGTCCCCAAGTTATGCAGAGCAAACTGGAGGAAGAGATGGCCTTGGTTGAGGCGGCTTAGCTCCGAGCTGAAGGCGTTGCAGAGGTCGAGGAGCTTGACGCTGATGTCTAGGTAGATGTCGACCCACTTGTCCTCCCAATCTGAGACAGGAAGCTCTAGATCGGTTATAAGAGTCTTGATAGCGTTGTGGGTCTGGCAAAGAGATGCCATCGCTTGACTCATCCATGAAAGGGTGAGGATCTGGGACTTTTCCTTGGGGACAAGCTTTGTAATGGAAGAAGCTAAGTTGGTCTCGAAAGTGTTCAAGAGGGAGAGAAGGTTAGAGGAGAGTACTGGGTTCTTGGAAGATAGGTTCTTGAAAGGGTTTCCAAAAGGGAAGAAACCGCGTGGAGGGTCTTGTGGACGTGCCATTTTGTTAAAGTTGATACTGAAAAACAAAGGAGACCAGCAACGATCATATATCATAAACATAAAATAAATATTGAAATCCATGAAAAAAAAATCAAGAAAATTGTTAATTGCAATTTCTCTGTGGAAGTTTTTATCTTTTGGATTTTTCATCATAACCAAAACCAGTTGTTAGATTAAAGCCTTTACAGATCTTTTATGTATCTGACAGATCCATAGATCCAAGAGTGAGTCAACCCCCCCCTACAAGAAAGGGAATAGCTATGTCTCTAATATACACGAATAGAAATTCATCATCATGTCTGTATCTTACAGATCTGAATTCCATATCGAAAATTAACACAGAAAATAGATCAAATCTAACACACGATTATCATTAAAAAAAGGAGAAAACGAATCATAGACAAACTATGCAGAGGAAAGAGTAATCGAGACTTACATAAAGTGATAGATCCTTGGAAGAAGAATGAAACTGGGATTCGCCTGATACAAGTTTCTGTGCAATAGAGATAGATAGAGATAATAAATCAGAGATGGAAAATAAAAGCAGAAATATCAGAGAGAGAGAGAGAAACAAAAAAGTAATTAAAAGCAAATTAAGACAAGACAAATCAACGGTCGGTGTGCTTCTTACCTAAAGAAAACAATAAGTGGAGGAGGGGCGGTCAGAGAAATTTCGAGGAAAGATAAGAAAGGGGGGTTGGTCTTTTATGACTAAAACCACAAGCAGCTTGCCGTGTTTCTTCAGTTTATCAAAGAACAAAATGTTAATTAGGTTTGACGTTGATTTGGTAGACGACAGAGAGAGGAAGTGGGATTATGTTTCGGTTACGGGTCTGTGACAAAACCACTTTTTAAACCACAGATGAATGAAGAAGGCGTGTACGTGTTTCTTGTTTTTATTTTTATTTTTATTTTATGGAAGTAGGAACGCACATTGTCTAGTTGCCTACTTGTTGCGTTACTATACAAAACAAGAAAAGTCAATTCTAGCCAGCTGATTAATATTCTTCCCTCTCCTCATCCAACGGCTGATCATTCTTCCCTTGTCAATGCCAATCACTCCATTAGGCTAGCTTTTGTGGTCTATTATTTTCTTCAAACTAATAAATCATCTCATTATTTTTTTTTGAATAACATTTTCTAATCATGGATTAGTCAGCTAAATACCCTTATAATCAATTTTTTGTTGCGCAATTAACCATGGGAGAATAGTTTTTGTAAATGACATTCCCAAAGGCCTGCTATGAAAATTTGGTCACATGATTCTTAAAATTGTATTACTAATAAGAGCTTTGGAAAAACAGAACAAAAAACTTACAATTTAAAAAGAATATGTTGGTTAATGAAAATGACTATTTTTATATGTTGTTTTGTCATCAAACAACATTTAAAAGGTGCATGTATACATATCATTTTGAGTTTTTGACGTTTGTGTACGCAATACATGCATTTTAATATTTTTTATACTCAATACAAAAAGCTTTGTTAGGATGACTTTAGTTTTCTTTAAGAAATATCAAAGTATCAGAAAATGGAATGACTTATGGAAATTTTACAGTTTCATATTTGATATTTTCTTTCACCCTTTATCAAATTGTATGTCGTCTACCTCTTAGTTTTTCTCCTACACGTGAAGAAGAGACTCCAGAGTCGTCGCTCGGGTGACGACTGTGCTCTTATCTTGTGTTCACAAGCTAGTCATCCAATTTCATTATAAAATTTTAATCTATTTAAAATTATTGCAACTTGGAAATTTTAAAGATCATAGTCACATATACATTAGGTCCATAATCTAGTGGGGTCATACACACGACAATACTTAAATTGTTTGGAAACACAATCACGCGAGCTTAAAGCATCCTATGGGCACCCATACCGGTTCTTAAAGCGATAAGTTTTGATCCATCCACCAATCGTGTTATGCAACGGCACGCACATAGCGTCGATGTTGGTCCAAAACAATTACATTTTATACTCCAATTTTTATATATATGTGACATGTGAACGTTGACAAAATATTACAAAAAGGAAAAACAAAAAGGTTAATTAGACGTAACTCAAGAGCCAAAGAATGAAAAATATTTATGTATGTGAATGTGACACAAAACTAATAATAATAAGAATCAATTGAAGTGGGAATTGGTCGTGTGTGAGAAGCAAAGTCACTTAAAATGATGATCCTTTTGTTCATCTTAGCTTTTGCTGGTGATGCCGCGAACCGCTCTCCCCGCTTTCAGTAGCCGCTGTCTCTTGCTTATCTCTGTTTCCATGGTCCCTCGTTGTTCGGCGTTCCTGCAAAAAAACATCGTCTCACCATTAGACAATTATTTTAGGGAAATTGCATTCACTATACACAACAAAAACCAAAATTCATTAACTAACTAAAAACACCCCCTCTCTCCTACTTTATTTTCCTATCTCTCTCTACACTCTCTCTAAAAATCTAATTTCCCTTATTTTTTTGGTTATTTAGCAAATAAGCCCATTATTTTAACTCGAAAAGACAATGAAAACGCAGAAAAAAATGGCTTACATCGCGATAGAGTGAGTCTTCAGCTTCAAGCATATGAATGATATGTCCCATTTTAGGTCTCTTGTTTGCGTCAGGATCCACACAACGCAAAGCAACTAGCAACACTCGTTTAAGAGCCTTCGATGATGGTGGTTCCGCTATTTTGGGATCAACTACTTCTTCTGATCTTCGGTTTCCTACCATTGTTTTCAGCCAGTCCACTAGATTCGTCTATAAACCCCACACACAGAGAAAAAAAAAAACATGTATAAGAAAAACATAGAGGGAATAGAAACAAGGAGGGTGTAAGAATCCACTAATAAACACATACTTCTCCTTGAGGGCGACTATAATCAACAGGGTTTCTACCAGTGATGATCTCCATGATTAATATTCCAAAGCTGTAGATGTCACTCTTCTCGTTTAACATTCCGGTGCATGCATATTCCGGCGCTACATAACTGAACAAGTGACAAGTTATTTCCTAAAGACTCAGATTTATAAAGGCTTTTATAGCATGATGATTCAGGGGAGAGAGAGAGAGAGAGAGAGAGAGTTTACCCGAAGGTTCCCATGACACGGGTGGTCACATAACTGCTGTCGGAACCCAAGAGCTTAGCAAGTCCAAAATCCGAAACCTTAGCATTCCATTGGCGATCAAGCAATATATTCCCCGATTTTATATCCCGATGTACCACTTTTGGTTCAAGACCCTCGTGTAGATACGCCAATCTACATAAGTATATATACACCACACTCTTACAAAGATAAACTACAAACATAGCTGACTGCAAGACGAATCTATTTAACTTACCCTTTAGCCATCCCGAGTATAATGTTCATACGAATATCCCACGTTAGAGGACTCACATCACCAACATCACCGTGAATCCATTGCTCCAAATTGCCATTATCCACAAAGTCATACACCAGCATCCTGTAAGCAGACAGAACTCCCACATATTAGATCACAACATTGCTTTCTTCCCAATTCTTTTTATTTTAAAAATAGGAATAAATGAATGAGCAGCATCAACATTTACCTGTAAGCACCTTCAACGCAATAACCTAAGAGCCGAACGAGATTCTTGTGCCGTACACGCCCAATCACTTCCACTTCTACTTTGAATTCCTTCTCTGCCTGCCCCCTGTAAATTATTATAAGAAACACTTACAAATCTTACACTTGATATAGAGAGATCTAAATCCAAAAGCATAGTATTTACTTATTAGTCATCAAAACCACATGTGACCCATGACATCATCATCTATACATATGATGAATTCAATAACAAAAACAACAACTTTCAAGGATCACAATCATACGCACGGCAGTTAGATATGAGAAATTGACTCTGATCGCTGTCACTCATCTCCCTCGGCTCTACACATAAATCTAGAAATGAGTAATGGATCAATTTGTTTACCTGTTATTAAGCAAGTTCTTGACGGCGACTTTAGTACCGTCAGTTAAAACCCCACGATACACTATCCCGTAACCTCCTTCTCCGATCACATTCTCCTCACACAGCCCATTCGTGGCCGCCTCCAGCTCCCTCAGAGTATACCACCTCCCCCATCCCAGATGCGACACCTCCGGCCCCACGTTCCCGCTCCCCGAATACGACGCCGTCTCGCTCGCACTCGCCGTTCCTCTGCTCTCCCCGCTCGACACTCGATCCGAGAACACCACTCTGTGCTCCATCTTCCCTATGTCCACCTGGATCTCCGCCGGCGCCGGAACGATCTCCTTAATCTCCTTCGAAATCGGCGGCGTTGCCACGGCGGCGGAGGCGAAGTCGGCTCGCGGTTTGCGGTTTTTGCGGCGGGAGGTGAGGCAGAGGGAGAGGAGGAAGAGGGCGATGACGATTAGGGATCCGAGTAGGATTCCGATGACGACCCATAGCCGGAGACCGAAGATCGACGTCGGTTTCGAAAGCTCCGTGTTGACGATAGCAGCGTCGAACACCGACATCTCGTTTCCTGTTTCTTCGCAAAAACAAATCTATAATTGTCACCGCATCGAGTGTTGGTTGAATCGAAATCACGGAATCTAGGAAAAAGAACAGAAGAGATTAATTAAATTAAATGAAAGGAAATGGAATTTAAAGAAGAGGGGTTTCCAGTGAACTTGTGTCTGTGGGATGAGCTGTCCTTTTGAGTTTCTGTCTCCATGTAATAATAATATCTATGGTCTGACGGTGAGAGTGGTTTTATTCAAATGACGTTTTTACCCTTCTCGAGTAAGCAGACGTTGTTGTGATGTGCTGGAGGAACGCTTTTGGTTTGGGGGTAAATGCATCAATCAATGACGACGTGATGAAGCGATAGATAGCCGTTAGTGTGTTATGGTGAGGTACGGGTTCAGTGCAGTATTCATTCTGTGGCGGAGTTATTATTAACTCTTTTCATTTCTTCTTTTCACTCAATCTGGACCCTAACATTTGCTTATTTGTTGTTTAACATAATTTGTTTGTGTTTTAGATATGGATATATCCCTCTTGTAACACGTATTTAAGTGAATAAATAAACACTTTTTGTTAGAAAAAAGTACCAAAAGTTCGGTTTGCTCTTAAATTTATTTAGCGATGAATTGAGAGAGAATAACTTTTTGGTGTGGCCTCGAATATTTTAGGATTTTTTTACTTTATAAGACACTTTTCGTCTTATGTTTTACACCTTTAGACACTTTCTGCTGGCTAGACACATTATGTCTCTCTAATGTCCTTCATACCCTCAATTTTGATCAGACCAAACTAACCTAACCAGAAACAACTAACCATGATTATATTCTCTCATTTCTACTCTCTACACTCTCCTCTCTCCTCTCTCCTCTCACCTTCAAAACGTAGATCTACTTTCCCTTTCACAAATTTCCAAGCCTAATTTCATATCTCTTTCCAATTCTGATTTCAAATCTCAAATCTACTTTTACTTTTCCAAATCCCCTAATTCTAATTTCAAACTCTCTTCTTCTTCCTAACTCAACCTTTCTCTGGAAAATTTTGTTTTTCTCTGTTTTTTTTTTTACTTTCTCAATAATAATATCACAAACCTCATAAATTCATAGATCTTTCTCTCGGTAATTTTTAAGAGCTTGTTTCTTTGACCAAACCAACTCTACCTTCCAATCTATCTCTGAGCTCGATCCCTTGCGCTCACTACGACATAGAAACGTCAAGTTAGCACCAGGTTTGTCTTTAATCCTCAATGTTTTCCTTTGATTTTGATTTGTAGAAGATGAGTTGAGGACGAGATCTTTTTGGTACCATAAGACACGAAGTTTTGGTCTGAAAACTATTTCATAATTGCTTGTTATGTGTCAGTGAAAAGGAGATGTGGAGGAGCAAGGGGAAGAAGAAGACAAGAAAGTTGCGTTTGAATGTGTGACGACGGCACCTCTCTACTTCAGCGGAGGACGACTGAACCTGTGCGACGACAAACGCAGAGTAGGGCTGAAATTGGAGAAGTTCATGAAGCTGATGATGTCAACGAGTTTGATCTGCTGCTAGTTGGTGATTTGGGTCATGCTAGAGAGTGAGAGCACCAATGGTGAATTTTCAGTTTTTTTTTTTAATTTGTGGTCCCTCATGTTTTGGTTATTCACGCTTTCACCCAATATTTTTAAAATGTGCAAAACATTTTCTTGATTTAGATGAGATAAACACATCCACATCCGTACCTCACATTTTGGTTTGAGTCATTGTCTCTAGACCTTTGTTTTCTCTTTCAAGTAATGAAAACACTTTTGTCTACAAATTTTTATCTACACATGTCGTCCACATCCACATATTTAGTTCATGTCCATGTCGACATATTTGTTTTTGTAAACGTTGATATATATACATATATGATATATATAAAATGATGTCAAAAATAGAAAATTATATATATAAATTATTGTAATAGTATATTCATTTTATAACTCTTAAAAATTTGAAATAAAATCAATTGAAAACATTAGGTGGTATAAACAATAATAAAATAAAGAACCAATCATTAAAAAAAAAAAGATCTCATCCACTAACACAAACATTAAAATACAATTGAAAACATTAGATGTGTCCATGTCCACATTTTTTCTATATACACGGTTATTTATTGTTGATATGATTTTTTCATATTTAGATTGCAAAAATATACTAAAATGGATCTAAAAATGTAAAGAACAAAAAGATAAAATTTATGATATCAAAAATTTATTTAGTTATTTACTTTAATATGTTAAAATAATCACATAAAGAAATAGAAAGGATTGATAAAGTAATATTTAAAAAAGGAAAACATATCATATGATCATATCCATCCACAATAGTTGGATGTACACAATTACAATGTTTCTATCCACAACTCTTTTGTCCACATTTTTCATTTGTATCTTTTGAAATATAACAAGAAAACATATCAAAATGGATATCAAATTATAGAGAATAAAAAAACATAATTTAGTATATCAAACAAATTTGTCAAATATATCCTTAAATTTAAAATAAACAAAACAAA
Organism: Brassica rapa; assembly: GCF_000309985.2. NCBI lineage: Eukaryota > Viridiplantae > Streptophyta > Magnoliopsida > Brassicales > Brassicaceae > Brassica > Brassica rapa. The sequence goes on from NC_024804.2 coordinate 218,443, forward strand.
CTAAAACTAAGTAAAACAAACAATAATAATTAAAAAAAGAAAGAAACATGTCTTTTCATTTGGTTTGGTTTGAGGAGATATAAAATACGAATAAAAAAAAGTGACCCAACTACTATAGTTAAAATTGGTCCCCACAAACCAAGCTTCTTCTTTCTTTTAACCGAACGTAAGGGTAATTATGTACAAATACATGGAGGAGAAAGGAAAGAAAGTGTGCCTCTAGCAGGAAGTACCTTATCATGACAAAAAAGAGAAAAAAGTGTCTGAAAACGTAACTCACTCTGATTTCCGCAAATAGAATTAAACGAAAGCTGTCATAAGAGGAAGAAAACAATTATAGACCGGCTCCTATCTCCCAAACAATTGTTAAATCCTTCATCTCATGGAAAATGGGCTATGGCCCATATGAATTGGTTCGAATAGTTCCCTTATGTGTTTCATAATTGTGCTCTAATTCAAACTAATTGTGGCTTGTACTAGGTTGAACCCATAAAACTAACTACCCTGGATTGGCTGTACTTGTTTCTCTTTCTTCTGATTTAATATGAAGACCATGTTCTTATACATGCGAAGAGTGGATGCATTATTAGTTTTTGTTTTTACCAGCAATAGGAGGCAGAGAATCTAAACATACAGAGTATTACAATCATGAGGCTGATCACATGCCCAAAGATCGCTAACAAAACCCTTTTGTACACAGCCCATTTTATTCAGTTATTCTTTGTGATGTTTTGTTTAGTAGGGTTAATTCATTTATAACAATAGCGTGAAACATAAAAAAAACACATCTCGGATAAACCAAGTGTTCCATAAGATAAAGGAATCTTGGATAGAAAAGAAAAGGTGCATAGAATGATAGATCCGAGATTATAAGAGAAAACATACAGACATTGAGAAAAGGTTGCGCAGCTACACATCTAAGGTACCAAACCAAGTGGTTTGGGACGCCAAGCTGCTAGGTAACAAAGGTCCTGGATAATGAAATCTCAAAATGATCAAATCATGTCTGGAACATAATGGAACCACATGAAAGTGTCGACACACACATAAAAGATTTACTCGTATAAAGAGAATAGCACTTGAACATAAACGAGGATCAGAGAACCCACGAATGAGTACTCATACAATATCATAAAGATTAGAAAGATAAACGTGGAGGTTCAAAGTATCTAAAGGAGAGATGAGCGTATTGGCCATGTACATATACAGAAACGCCATCTGATAAACCAGTGAAATAGATGGATCTTGTGAAATAAAGAAACCGTGAGAGAAGGCACATGATCACGTGGTCTAGAGTGTTCATGTCTTCCTAATAACAGCATTAGATCATAGCTTGTTACACAAGGTACTCACAGAGATCAAAGGAACAGATTATAAGGAGATGAACTCCTATGTGGTGGATGCTGCTACAGATTTTCGAAATTGAAAATAGTCTGGTCATAAGAAAGAATTACATACAATAAAGATGTAGTAAGCAGCATATGGATCACTGGATAGAATGAAAGAACAGCTTTGTTCCTAAGCTGATTCATGGACTGAAAAGCAGCTGCATATAGTATGTAAAGGAAATTGATCACGACATGATCTTGGAGTTGTATGAAAGACAATCCAATAACAGTCCATAGACAAGAATTTGAAATCCCTTGTGTTTAAACCTAAAAGAGGTTAGTATGGGTGTCCGGCTAAAGACGTCCGGCCCATCGGCTTAAAGGCGTTCGGCCTTTCAGCTAGAAGCGTCCGGCCCCTTCTACTAAAGACGTTCAGCCCTCAGACTATAAGCGTCCGGCTCTGTCCGTCTAAGGACGTCTGGCCCTGTCCATCTAAAGGCGTCCGACTCTTCAGCAAAACAACGTCTGGCTCTTCTAGACACGTCCGACTTTTATTTCTAAAAGGCGTCTGGCCCTTCTTCTTGATCACGGGCCAGTTGAGACAAAGGATCAACCGGATACAAATGTATTGTAGTCCATTAGTTTGCGAGAGCCGAGATCTATGACCTAATTATATATTTCAGTGTGTGATATAATCCACAGCAATAGAGGTCATGAGACAAGCAGTGGACATGTATAGACAAGGTCTATGACCTGGACATGGATCGGCCATATTGGAACATGGTCGAATGATAACCATGTTTAGTACATTGTCCATAAATAAAGAGTTAAGAATAGACAATCACGTCCAGACTATGGACATGAGCAAACACGATTTGCAAAGATCCAATAGTGATCTCCGAGGACAATGTGGTTCACATTGCTTAGCACACATGCTTTACCGGGACACTCGATGTTAAAAGACATGAGAAACGACCTAAGAGGTCGAAGTGGTCTAGTTACGGCTTAGTGATGAAACTGGCCGAATTCCCTATCCAACATACAGGATACATCACGCACCAAGATGCGTAGAATAGTGAATCTACACTGAGGTTCACATCAGAGGGAGTAGTGCGTGTTGTACTCTTTTTCCTTCATCATGGTTTTGTCTCACTGGATTTTCCTGATAAGGTTTTAATGAGGCAACATGAAGCGTACTACAAATCCTTTATGGCATCCAAGGGAGAGTGTTATAAAACATGGAGTGGATTGCCATAACCAGGCCCGGTATGTAACCAGCCCGTAGAGAGAGAAGGACGGCCCAACCCTAGAGAGAGGCGGCTTAGAGAGAAAAGGAAACCGTCTTTCATTTTCCTTAAACTTGTTATCTTTCTATTATTATGTATTAGTAGTTTTCGTAATCCTAGTAAGTTTAGGTTTTGGATACTTTCCATTTTACTTATCTTGTAATCCTTATATAAAGGAATCCCTTTGATAATTAATAATAACACAAAAATATTCAGTCTCTAAACTCTCTAATTATAACTGACTGAGAATATATATGATTTGCGTCTAAGATATATTCAACTTATTGTCACAAAAAACTTAATAAAAAAAATATATACTTTGTTTTAAGGACATTAAAAATTACCTTAAAAATTTTAACATTTTAAAAAAAAATATGAATCAATAATATTAATATAAAATTTTATCCAAAAAACTCAGCACTAAATAAATGCATAAACAAAAAAACAAACAAACCCTAAACCCTATAATCTTAAGCATTATTCTAAACCAAACCTTAAACCCAACCTAAACCAAACGCTAAACCATTCTTACTACCTAAACCCTAAATTCTACCTAACCCTAGACTCTACCTAAACCTAGACCTTAACCTATCTAATCCTAAACCCTACATAAACCTAACCCTAATCCCTAAACCCTTCATACTACCTAAACCCTAAACCTACCTAACCCTAAACGCAAACCCTACCTAACCCTAAACCCTTCATACTACCTAAACCCTAAACCTACCTAACCCTAAACGTAAACCCTACCTAACCCTAAACCCTACCTAACCCTAAACCCTTCCTAATCCTAAAACCCTACCTAAAACCTAACCCTAAACCTAAACCCTACCTACCCTAAACTCTACCTAACCCTAAACCCTACCTAACCCTAACCCTACATAACCCTAAACCCTACTAACCCTACCTAACATAAACCCTACCTAACCTAAAACCTTTCTAACCCTAAACCCTTTCTAGCCCTAAAACCTACCTAACCCTAAACCCTACCTAACCCTAAACCCTATCTAACCCTAAACCCTACCAAACCCTAAACCCTACCTAACCCTAAACCCTACCTACCCTAAACCCTACCTAACCCTAAACCCTACCTAACCCTAAACCCCTTCTAACCCTAAACCTGACCTAACCCTAAACCATGCCTAACCCTAAACCATTCTAACCCTAAACCCTACCTAATTCTAAACCCTACCTAACCTAAACTCTACCTAACCCTAAACCCTACCTAACCCTAACCCTACATAACCCTAAACCCTACTAACCCTACCTAACATAAACCCTACCTAACCTAAAACCTTTCTAACCCTAAACCCTTTCTAGCCCTAAAACCTACCTAACCCTAAACCCTACCTAACCCTAAACCCTATCTAACCCTAAACCCAACCTAACCCTAAACCCTACCTACCCTAAACCCTTTCTAACCTTAAACCCTACCTAACCCTAAACCCCTTCTAACCCTAAACCTGACCTAACCCTAAACCATGCCTAACCCTAAACCATTCTAACCCTAAACCCTACCTAATTCTAAACCCTACCTAACCCTAACCCTATATAACCCTAAACCCTACTAACCCTAACCCCTACTAACCCTAAACCCTACCTAATCCTAAAACCTTTCTAACCCTCAACCTATCTAGCCCTAAACCCTACTTAACCCTAAACCCTACCTAACCTTAAACCCTACCTACCCTAAACCCTACCTAACCTTAAACCCTACCTAACCCTAAACCCTACCTAACCCTAAACTCTACCTAGCCCTAAACCCTACCAACCCTAAACCTTACCTAACCCTAAACCCTATTAACCCTAAACCCTACCTACCCTTAACCCTTTTTAACCTTAAACCCTACCTAACCCTAAACCCTTCCTAACCCTAAACCCTGCCTAACCCTAAAAACCCTACCTAACCCTAAACCCTTTCTAACCACCCTACCTAACCCTAAACCCTGATAACCCTAAACCCTACCAATCCTAAACCTTACCTAACCCTAAACCCTATTAACCCTAAACCCTACCTACCCTTAACCCTTGTTAACCCTAAACCCTACCTAACCCTAAACCCTTCCTAACCCTAAACCCTGCCCTACCTAACCCTAAACCCTTTCTAACCCTAAATCCTACCTAACCTAAACCCTGCCTAAACCTAACCCTAAAACCCTACGTAAACCTAACCATAAATCTCATCTAATGCTAAAATTCTACCAACCCTAAACACTAAAAAATAATCTCAAAACTTAAAGCTAAAAAAACTTTTTAATTTTTTGTTGTGATATTCAAATAACAAATTACATAGTGAATTTTAAATCTTACATCCATTATTTTAATTGCCAAAAAATTTTGAAAGTTGTATCTTATGAATAAAAAAGATAAATTATATTTTAATAACGTTAAATTTTGTTAAAATAGAATGAAAAACTATTATCATAAATAAATAAAGAATTTTGATGAAATTTGAAAATCTTCGAATCAATAACAATTAATTAGTAATATTTCAAAACTCTTAAACTATTATAGCAGTAGAATCTCAAAAAAAAAAAAACTAAAGTTCTCAAACATTTATCTGCCAATAACCATCCTTAAATCTTTGCTCATTCACAAGAAAATAATATTCTTTACATAAATTGGAAACAAATTTTGTTTTTTGACTAGAGATCCAAATTTAAATTATACCACTAAAATATTTTAATATTTCATTGTTCAAAAATAACAAGTTAATGTTCTTAAAACAATAATCATCTTTAAATCTTTGCTCATTCAAAAAAAAAAATATTATTTACATAAACTGGAAACAAGTTTTGTTTTTTGACTAAAGACCCAAGTTTAAATTATACCACTAATATATTTTAATATTTAATTGTTCAGAAATATATATATTTATATATTCAAGAGTAGACAATGCATAGATGATACTAAATTGATCGCAAGAATTCTTTTTGGAAAACACAATATAACTAGTATAGTATACAAAGAACTTTTCAAAAATTTATGAAAATATTTAAGCCCGCATCACGGACAAAACACCTAGTGACCGAGTGTTCAAGACGTAAAAAACAAACTTAAACGAGCAGTGGCAAAATATAATCACACGTACGCTAATATATACTATCTCCGTTTCAATATGATGTTTTAGGTGATTGTTTTTGTTTCACAATAGATGATGTTTTCATATATCTAGATAACTTTAACTTTAGCAAAACCTGTGTAGCCAATTGTGTATTTATTATTTTTGTTTATAATTAAATAAATTAGTTTTAAATTATATTTTAATAATTTTTTTATATAATTTTTTAACATGTTCATCTATTAGGAAACGGATAGAGTATCTTTCTACACAGGACATGCTTTATCTAACACCTAAGATCAAAATATTCTAAACTCTTGACTCGTATGTACAAGTACAACCGCTTCACTCATTTGGTCCAGTCGCCGTAGGCATAAAGAGAAAGAGAGAGTAGCAGTGTTCATTTCCTCTCTCACTTCTCATTAAACCTAACCGGGTCTCTCTATTCACTGTTGTATGATGATATTAACCTCCTCTGTATAAAACAGACCAATCATGCCCCGTAAGCCAAAAAATGAAGATTTAACAAACTTTGTGTAGCGATGAGTAACACTTACTTGTTCTTCAAACTCGGGGCTTGACAGGTTTACAGACAAGTTTTTCATCAATAAGAGGACCTGATGAACAAAGACATTGTCAAACGACAATTAAGATATGTTCTCGAGTAGTTGACGATTGTCACATACCGTTTCTAGATTGATAGGATCCATTTGCTTTAACCTCTGGACATGACCTGTTGTTTTTGGATCGAATACACTTCCTATAAAGCTGTAAACTTCAGCGAAATTCGGCATCACTGTGTGTTCAAAACACAAACTCAGTAATCAGAGCACATATTGAAGACAAACTCGTAATCAGTATAATACTGCAGACAAACAGAAGATCTTGTACCTCTCTGGTCATCTGTCTCCGTAACTGTTCTCGTCCTCATCTTATCTCTAATACTCCTACTACGACTAGTGCTGCAACAGTTCTCTAGGACACCCAATTCCTCTACAGATCACAAAATTTATTACCCTTGAGATGATTAACAGCTCAATCCACAGCAAATTTAAGCACATATAATAATATTACCTTTGATCACTGGAATTGGCGTAATAACATTGCAACGCATTAATCCGTGATTAGGAGTACTAATCACCGGTTGTGGATCAGTGGGGTACAAGTACTCATGTTCAAGCAATGCGTTTGAAGTTGTAAGAGCCACTGCACCCAAGAAAAAAAAAAGCAAAAGAAAATCAGATAAGAGACAGAACATAACAGAAGCAGCTTCAGTAGGAAGATTAAAAAGAAACTAGTACCACTTTTGGAAGCCTTTTGTGGATAGGGATGATTAGCTTTCCTCTTTGGTCGAGGAGGAGGAAGATGTTCGTTAGTCCCATTCTTCTGAACCTTGAGAAAGTATTTCTGCGCGTGGCTTCGTATCTACAACGAAATTCGAAAGAAAAAAACATTTGAGTTCAGAAAATTTTAGAAAAATCTAATAAAACACTAATATTATGTAATTCTCAGACAATGCTGATGACGAAATCAAATGGAATGTAATTATGATGAAGACTGAATCTAACCTGGATAACTGTTTTTGATCCAACAAAGGCCTCTATTTTCTTCCAATCACGGTCAAACCTGTAAATCAATCAGTCATTAGATGAGAGAGTTGCTGAGTTTACCATCTAGAAGAAGCAGAGATAGAGAGGTCGTTTTGACATACAAATGGAGAGCTTCAATGAACTTGTCGTGTTCTTGCTCCGTCCAGTTCTCTCTAGACTTGGTGATTGTGTATGGCTTTCTAATCTTCTTTGTTGGATCCTCGCTGAACGACATCGTATGGCTCCGTGCAGAAACAGGCATCGTTGTCTTCGAGTGGGGAAGAGTAGTACTGAAACCCGGTAAGCTCATATTCATGGAGGAAACAAATGAGAATGGCTAGTATCGGTGGGTTTTATTGAGACAATAAAAACTCGGAAGTTCACTTTCAAGTCTGAAAGAGAGAGTCTAATGACGTTTGTGACTTTGTTGCTAGGCGAGAATGGCTATTTACCATATGAGGGAGAAGAAACAGAAAGGGGTCGATATAAAGGGAAATAGATTTTAGCCGAACACGTGTAAGGAGCCGGTTGCTCTGGTTCACAGCGTGGGACTATCACCTTCAAGACATGTGGACAACCATCTGCTTACACTGACGTCAAGCAAAAGCCTAACGTCACGTATCTACGGCTAATAAAGCGCCACGTGGCTGACGATGGCAATCAGTTAATTAGTTGTTACCTGCGCGAAACAGACTGTTGCTGCTGCTGTGGCTCGTATATAAAAGACACAGTTTCTCTCATTTGTGGTTTTTAGCTCAAAACTTTCAAATCAGTTGGTTTCTTCTTTCTGGAACACAAACGCAGCATAAACATCCAATTCTCTAAATTCCAACACTAAACAGCAACACACATTACTTATAAAGTTCAAAAGCAAAACAAAAACAAACATCAATCTAAGAATCTTAGCTTATCGGATATCTCCGCAAACCGAATAAAGAAAGGAGGTTAGAAACAAACACACATTACAGATGAAAAGAATATATAATAAGATTGACTGATACGAATCAGACAACACGACACCGACCGTAGACAACAAAATATGTGAATCCTACAAACGTAAGGAAAAATAAAAACATAGGAGAGAAACTCACTAAAGAAGAAAACTCTGGTTTCTTCTCTCTTTTTGTTTTTCTCAATCGATCCAACGTGTGACACCATCGTCTCCTACTATCGCCAGAATCTCCACACGCACCTCCAAACTCGCCTGCAACATTGTTTTAAACATTTTACACATACAAACCAGCATCTTTTTTCCATTTATGTATTTGTATTGTATGGTGGTTTGACAGAGAGGCTTACAGAGGAATTCCTGCAGTTGACAAGCCTGCATTCGTCCAAAGAACCTTCTAGACTCCAACTCTCCCACACATCAAAACTGTGGCTCGCAAACACAAACTCCATTCTTCTATTGATCTGCACACAACGAGTTTTAGAGCATTCCAAACTTTTGGCTTACCAGTTCACGTAACTGTGTAATGTAAAAGACGGTACCTGCAATAACTTCCCACCCGCAGCAAATGATCTCAGACCCACAGTGTCCTGGAGAACAAACAAGTTCATCCACCAGTACCAATTAGCCATTCATATATAATAACTTTTCTAACAAATGAGATACCGCTCAGTTCAACTTTCTGTTCACCTAGCTTCTCCATTGATAGTATCCAACAACTTTCAACCTCACTCTGGCATTGCAAGCAAAGTAAATGACAAGGAAGAGGAAAAAGAAGGTTTACCTTGTTTCTGTATGCGATAATGAATTGTGCAGCCGGATCCCGTTTGGACACATTTGACAAAGTATCGAGGAACCAACCACCGTTTTTCGTTCTTTGCCTTGAAACATGGAGCCCCGAGAGGTCTTTTGCATACATGGCTATTACATATCCATCTTTCAGCAGTTCACTTGATTTTCCGATGAACTTCTTGCTTGACCTTACAAGCTGGTTTTGGGAAGACTGTTGTTGCATGACTTCAAGTGGTGTTTTCCTGCTTCTTGAATCCTCAGGGGAAACACACCTAGAGCTGGAACTTAGCACTTCTTCGCTGTCACTCATAGCAATATCCTCTCTTCGTGAAGTACTACTTTCTTCATGTAGTCCTGATGAACCCTCTGCTCTTTGCATGTGCTTTTGCTGTGAATGCCTCTTTTTGGCTTTCTTACCGGATCTGCTACGCCTTACTTCAGGTTTTATGGCAGTGTTTTGACCAGGGCTCAGAGATTCCTTAAACTCACTAGCCTCTATAGGAACGATATCGGTGCTGGTGAGAGTACTTTCTCCCTGTTGTTGCCTACTGGTGGATTCCACTAGTGCTAATTTGCCATGTCTGATAGGTGATTGTTCTTCTTCATCACTTGCTTCACTTTCCTCAACCTCCTCATCAGAAACAGTGTTGGTTGGTATTACACCGTCTAAGAAAAAAGATTGCAAGATAGAGATGGCCTTTTCTCTTATCTCCATCCATACTTCCTCACTGTAATCTGCACTACGTGGTAGGATTAGCACATTCGGCATTTCTTTCACCTGCAAATTCAAAATAAGATACAATGAATGGCAAGAGCATAAGCAGACACAAATGGAAAAGAAATCCATACCCATGCTTCCATCCATTGAGGACCTTCAGCACCATCAATAGCGCAACCAGCAATGGTTCCATCAATTAGAAGTTGCTTCACAGCACAATCATCCAGCAGCTGGCAGCTTCCAGTATTCACAAGAAATGCCCCTAACGTACAAAAAAATTCCAACTTTATCATCTCCATAAATATAAATTCCTGGAGAAATCAAACTTCATTTGAGTAACGAGACAAGAAAGATCAGTACCAGGTTTGATATGCTGCAAACACTCTGCGTTGAGTATCTGAACGGTGTTGTCTGTTAACGCACAGTGAAGCGAAATGACATCACTAGCTGCTAGTAGATCATTCAACGTATCCATTCTTCGGGCAGCACGTGGGAACCTCGAGGGCCTAATTCGTTCTTCGTCTCCCTGGACAGATGCAAACACAGCCATTGACAATTTAAGGAAACATCCAATTGAGAGGAACACCACGATTCACAAGTCACAAACATACCTCAGGGACATCAAAGTAGAGGACACTCATCTTGAAAGCCAAGCTCCTGCTAGCTAGATAACGAGCAGATACAGATCTACCGATTATACCCAAAACCATACCTCGGCACCTTCTCATTCCCCTGCATAGCGGCTGAAGCGATCCGAGCCATCCGGAAGCCGACAACGCGTGGCGCGAGAGCAAGTGCGTCCGCCTGAGGAGACCAAGGATGAGCGCCATGACGGTGTCAGCGATTTCCTCAGCTCTGGAAGTATCCACATGGACGAGGCGGAGACCTAGGTCGGCGGCGAGAGTCGAATCCACAGCTCGATCGGCAGAGCCAAGGCATAGGATGAGCTGGTGAGGACGGAGACGGCGCTGAGCTGCGCGTGGAAGGTAGGCGAGGGAATGGATGAGGACGGCGGTGGCGGACTCGATCTTCCCATCGGCGATGCGGCTGAGAGGGACGTATTCGACGCCAGCAACGCCGGCGAGTGAGTCCTGCTCGAGCGCACAATCCTCCACACAGTTGAGTGTGACGACGAGAGGAGACGGCTGTTCACGATGGGGCATTGTAGCAGACGAACGGATCTTGCTCATCTTCTCGCTACTCCCGATGAGAGTATTACACATCTTCAAATATTGGGAATTAGGGTTGAAACTTGTAATTTCGCAACAATACAAGGGCTAATAATTCAATTTTATAAATAATTCAACAATACATATTTGGTCCGAATCTACTAAATGCTGATGCTCGCCGTAAATACGACGCCGTTTCAAGTTAACAATCAGCTTATGACGTTTACACAATGCCAAAACCAACTACACAAGTGAAACATGTACGCTTCCTATGTCAATATTATTTCTTCTTGACCAGGAAGAAAACACAAGCTCCAGAGTGTAGCAGCGACAACAACACGAAGCAACAAATATTTGAATAAAAACAAAAGCCGACTATAAGCGATGAAAAAACGAAGAAGAAGTCTATACAGCTATCTACCAAAATTCTATCTCCACTTGTTTCTTGCTTTCTATAACCCACCCACAGCGGAATTCATAGTTACCACCATTCAAACATCTCGACATGCCTCAGGGTGATGATGATCAGAAGAACCTCCTACGAAGGTTACTAGTAGTAGCTTGATATGAGCGCATGAGCAATCCAACTCCGATGCCAACGCCAAGGCACATCCCAAGGCCTATCCCAACTCCAACTCTGACACCTGCATTGAACCACGAGAGTTGACCATCCTCATCCACGTACATCCCTTCAGGGTAGTACCTCATCTTCATTTCAGACTCATCATCGTAGTCACCAACCTCTGACTCCATCATCTGCATTAAACCAAACCACAAACACTATATATCAAATCTCCATCCTAACTTAAAAATTGTCATCAAGGCTAGAACAAACTATCAACACAGAAGCATACCTGCACTTTCTGCTGGCGGGCGAATTCATCACCAGTGGTAACAACGTCTTGCTCCTTCTCAACCTCCTCGTCCTCAGGGATAGCGTCGAGCGTCACGTGCCTGGCCACCTTCCTCCTCGGACTCGCCTGAATGGTCTTAGTCAAGATGACGGGAACACCGCCACAGCAACCAGCAATATAAACCTCCACGGAGGGAGACGAGACGCCAAGCTTCGGCCTGAAAAACGCAGAGGAGGAGGAGGAAGAGCCCGAACCGTTTCGCATAGCCACGTAACAATCCATGCCCCACCCAGTCTTGGCATCGCTCACCGTTCCGTTATTACTCCACGCGCCTTCGATTCTATCTAGGTTCCCGCACAGCACCATCTCCTCCTTATCGTACACCTCGAAATCGACGCACCCCGTCACGCGCACGGCCTCCGTGCTCACGTAAGTCACCTCCGACGATTCCCGGTCCACTCTGTCGCGTCGGAGCTTTAGAGACGCCGTCTGCAGTGGAGGAACGCGGACGCCGTTTACCTCGAGAGAAGCGCCGGTTTCACGGCGGGGGTGACGGAGGGTAAGGGAGTCGGGGACGTTCTCGACGAAGCAGGGGGCGATGCGGACGTAGAACAGACGAACCTCCAGCCACGCCGATTGCGACAATTGAACTGATGCCGACGACGGCGCAACGGCGGAGGCTTTCATGTGGAATGATTTGGAGGATGTGACCAAAGGATCCGGATGATGATGATGATGATGATGGTGGTGGTGATCCTTCGAAATCATCGGTTCAAATGGATTCGAAGCAATTGTTGATGACGAGAGAATTCAAGGCGATTGATGAACGAACGGAAATTTTGTCGTTTTCGTTCGAGGTTAGGTTTTTGGGGTTTGAGATATTTTTTTCAAGGTAAAAAAAGGGTCAAAATTATAGAGTAGTATTTTGTTTGAAGACGCGGTAAAAACGGAGAGATGGTCAAAGGAGAAACCGACAAGATCAAATACTCACTCTTACGAGGATTATAACGACACGCACGTGTGACTGTTTTTTTTGTTTTTTTTTTAGTGCTGAATAGTATGATAACTGGGCCACAATTTCGTATTCCTTTAAGTTTGGATTTGGGCCTCATCAAATGCTATCAATCGCAAAGACCCATGATCTGCACGTTGAAATCATCATAGAAAACTCGCAGAATAAGCATGGAGTGTGATTCTGTCTGACGTAGTAGTACTGTCTTTAGTAGTGTAATCAGTGTACGTAGTTAGTGTTTTTTAAAAAAATAAATGTTAAATTTATTCAAGACAAAAAACACTTTTCTACAATAAATGTGCGTGACTTATAATTGAAACATTTTGAGCTATTTTAGAAAAAAATCATTCATTGCCTTCATCTTGATGTACGTAGTTAGTGTTTTCGTACGATTATATTTATATTCTATAACAAAGTACGTTTCATCAATTTCTATTTATTTTATTTTATTAACAATCTATTTAACAAAGAGTGTATAACTTCAGTTCCTGATACGCTAAGGCTCCGACTGGTGACATGTAGTATTAGAGTTGAATTACAGTATAATTTGTAATTCGATGTAACTTTCAGTAAAAAATATGTGGTAAAAACTGTAAGTTATGTGGTAAGTGTTGCAGTAAAAATAAAAGTTATCATTTTATTAAAACTTATGACTGGTAACATTTTGATGTATAAGTTGCAGTATAAGTTCTCAATAAAAGAATTGAATATATAAATTGATAAATATAATTTTTATTAATCTTTTTTTAAAATAAATAAAAAAGAAAAAAAATATTTTTAAAAAGCATAAAAATTTTGAAAAAAAAAATCAGTATATAATATTTTCTAAGTATTATATGGAAGATTTGAAAAAAATATTAAAATAATGTTGACTATCATGAAAGACATATTCACTAAAAATAATAATTTATAAAATCTTAAAATAAAACAAATAAATATTACTTTATTCTAATTAAAAATAAATTTTAAATTAAGATTTTAGTCATCAATATTAATTCTTGCCCCACTTGATTCCCCCTCCCCCTCCCCATCACCAACCCCCATCACCAATATTCCCAAATCTACGTTGTATATTTTGTAAAAGATTTGTGGGAAATTGCCACAAATACCACATTCATAGTATCACTTTTCATGTTTACACTAACCATTTTTACCTTCACTTTTAATGAAGGGTAAAATACAATTATACCCTTAGGGTTAACTAATCTAGACTCAGGGTTTAGAGTTGAGGGGTAGGGTTTAGGTTTTTTGGAATGTGAAATTTATGATTCTAATAAATATATAAATACTTAAAAAATACATAAAAAATTTTAAAAAAGTTTCAAACATAATTTTCGTTTTCAAAAAGAAATTTGAAAAAAAAAAATATATATAAAAGTTTGAATTTGAAAAAGTATATTTCGAAAACATAAAAAAAATTATATTTTTTTATTTTATTTTAATTTTTTTAATTTTTTAAAAATTTGTTAATTTTTTTTTAATTTTTATTTTTATACTTTTTTTATTTAAATAATAATTTATTATATATATAAATAGCAAAGACATAAAAGTCTTTTGCCACTTAATGAAGAAGATATTTTTGAAAATGTCTCATTAATGGTGGTAAAAGTGAAAAGTGATACCTTGAAAGTGGTAAACATGTAATTTCCCCAAAATTTGTTCACCATTATAATTTTTTTTAAACAAAAAAAAATCAATCAAATTTATAACTCAACTTCTAAAACAATTGATTTCGGTTGATGTAGGTTTATGTTTTGAGTTAGCAAATTTATAAATGGCCTAAGTCAAAATTATAACTCAAATACAACACATCTTAAATCAAAACTAAAATCAAAAAGTTAAATTTAATGCATGATTGATAATATTTTTGAGTTACAAGCATAACTCAAACTTAATCAATGATAACTCATGTCACCAATAAGTGTATATATATGTAGCTAATTATACCAATTTGATGATGTTTCTGCGTTTACAAAACTTACTAATGCGTTCTCATTTGCCAAAAGTTAATGATGTAGTTCTGTTTTTTTTTTCTAGATAAGGTCACGTTTTATATCTGCAAACCTAATATTATAATAATGATTCATAAAGCAATATCATTCTACTCATTTGGATCATTGACCGTACCCCCAAATCCTCTTTTCGTCACAGCAATTATATTCTTCCCTATACGTACTTTTCTATAATTTTAGAAAGAAAAATTGTGACCCGTTGGAGCATATACCATTAGGAGATTACACACCATTCAATCTCAGATCTTGTCGGATAAATCTGACCAGCTTTGGATATATATTTATAGGCCGGTTGTAATGTTTTCTTCTTCCTCCTCTTTTTGATAACACCGAAAGACCGGGGCTTGTCACTTCATCATCAAGTTTAGTAGGCGAACTTAAATGATTCCTACGAGCATCTCCAAAAATGAACTCTATTTTGAAGTTTCTAAAACTCTATATTTGAAGTTTAAAGGTGTTATTCTCCAAAAGCAAAACTTTAAACTCAACTTTAAAATTATTTATATTTTATAATATGGTCCTTATATTTATCATAACTAATTTGAATTCATAATTTTTTTGTAAATAACTAGCACATATATAAACATATAAAATTTTAAACAAAATACTTAATTAATATTAAACTTCAATCAAAATACCATATTATTCCATAAAGTGATTTCCGTAATGCATATATGATTTACTAGTGCATTTTGAAGTAAAAATGATTATCCTCATTTTTAATTTGTAGATTAGAGATAAAAATTGTTAAAATCGGGTGATGTTAATACTTGTAAATAAGAACCAGAAAGTAAAAGAGAAACATAAAATATTGCGAAAACTAAATTTTATCGATAATATTAATACTCGTGAATATATTCAATATAAACAAGAAAGAATTGTACGAAAAGACATCATCATCAACAACAACCATCTTCAATTACACAAAAAAAAAATTAGACAATATTTAGAAATTTTGAAGGTTTCGGTTCAAACTTACATGACTATTAGTGTTATTGTAATATTTAAATTTGTGCAATAGTTATGTCTTTATGTAATTATTTAAAAAAAATTGTTAAGTTTCTTTTGTATATTTTTGTTATCTAAATTTAGTTTTAAATATTTTAAATCTTATTTTAAAATTTTATTTAATTTTATGTATAAACTTAAATTTTGTAAACAAAACTTAAATATTTATGAGATATCATTTTTATAAGGATTAAAACAATAAACAAGAAAATATTTATGAATCATAAATGTGATGTGTAATTGTAAGGACCAAAATGCAAATAAAAATATGAAACTTCAAATTTGAAGTTTTGGATAGTGAAACTTCAAATATAGAGTTTCACTCCTTAAAACTTCAAATTTGAAGTTTTAAAGTTCCTTTTTGGAGAGCAAAAAATTTCATATTTGAAGTTATCGAGTGTCTTTTGGAGATGCTCTAAGGCATCAAAAACTAATTACGTTCTACTTTATTATAGAATTTTCAGTTCATGTTTATGTCCCGTAACTTAAGATCCATGTCGGAGGTTTACTTAGTTGGTTTTACTTGTTTAATTTGCATCATGCAGTATGATTTTGACTGTAGTTTAGATTCTCATTTGTTAGTTGATCGGTTGAACTAAACAAATGCATTTCGTAACTTTTAATCATCATTTAATTCGTAGTCAGGATTTACGCTGACGCTGGATTATAATAATGCTTTAAACATTAATTAACTGACGATATACTTTGTTTTTGCCTTAATTTATCGATCGTTGTTTTTTATACATGTACAGTTATAAGGAATCTATACTCTCCCTATCTAATGTCCTTTTACGTATTTCCATAAATGCATTTGAAAAAGTCTTATCGTTATCTAAGTAGCACGACGTCATTTCTGAGACAAGTAAAGGGAGTAAACTAAGGCTTCGAATGTTTACATCCGCTCCGTAGTTAACAGTAACAAAAATCTCTGCATATACCATATACTTATATGTTTTTTATAACTGTTAAAACCATACCGCAGTTGAACCGTTTGTCCCGTACCGCTTAAACCGCAGTTACCATTGGAGCCTAAAATGAAACGAGTTAGACCTTTAACGTCTT
Organism: Brassica rapa; assembly: GCF_000309985.2. Classification (NCBI taxonomy): domain Eukaryota; kingdom Viridiplantae; phylum Streptophyta; class Magnoliopsida; order Brassicales; family Brassicaceae; genus Brassica; species Brassica rapa. Next base: position 235,283 of record NC_024804.2, read on the forward strand.
ATACGTAATTTTAAATGTCAAAACTAGCAAACCTTTAACGTCTTATACGTAATTTTAAATGTCAACACTAGCAAACCCATTACTAGCGGCTGCAAGTACAATATTCAATTTCAAACCATCAACCATTTAAATTTGGTCAAACCATAAAGCAAAGTATTTTTGTCTATAGAATTATCTTCTCGTCTAGAGTTTGCTATAAATGAATGAATAAATGATGAAGTGTTAAGAGGTTATTACCCAAGTCCTCCTACTCCTAGGACCAGGATTCAACGGCCCAGATCGGAAGCATCGACGGGATGCTAAAAGTTGAATTTAATCTCTTGAATTTATTAGAAGCCGACTTTTTTAAATAACCATATCCCACTAATATCTTCTCATTTGCTAAACCCGCAGTGTGCTAAAGCGCGACCCAAACACAATCCATTATTACTATTTTTGTTAGAATTTTCGAAAAATATAAGAACCTATATATCGTGGACGTAAATTATTTAAAAGAGAAATTAAATTAATTTACGTGGGCGCACACGTGGAAATTGTAGCTGTTTCCCACTACGCTTGTAGTTTCTGTATTAATTTATTTTATTAGATTTTTGGCTGTGAGAATATTATTTGTCTTTGTTTGGGGAATCGAATTCGTGTAGAACTGGGAAACTGATGGTGGGATAGTGAGGACTCAATTATTAGATAATTTTTGAAATATAGTATAAATTTCAGGAGAAAAATCAATCATAGAATTGTAGATTTAGACATAATTTCAAAGAGTGATATTGTAATGAAATACACTATAACAAAACTTTTGTTGTGTCTTCCTTTACATATTTACAAAGAAAAAAAAACTGAATAAACAACCAACAACCTTATTGGATATTGCAACATGTCTCTCGGCACCATTGTATTGTATAAAAAGACAACTAGTATAAATTTATTCTCGTCCAAAAAGAAAAATACATGAATTAAAAATATAATTATAAAATTTCAAGTTAGGAATTTGGCCATCTTTTAAACCTCAGGGACGGTGGATTTTGGAAGCTTTGCAATAAGTTGTGTGGTGGAGAATCCAAAAAGAAGAAAGAGTAACCAATAGAAGGGCTGATCTCATTGCTAGAAGTGTAACCAAAAAGCTGAGAACTCGATCTTATGTGGCAACAGGTGCTCCTGTGTGGCTCAGACATATCTTTGACAGTGAGAGAAGCTCCCCTCTACAAGGTTACCCTGACAAAGTTGTTGATGGTTGAGTACTGTTAGGTTGTGGTACTTTGTTTTTGACCAGGAGAAGTGATCGGAGTTATGGCGTTATGCAGGGTGTTGTATCGCTTTAGGCTAACCATTGTTTTAGCTCTGTTATGGCTAATTCCTAGTGTCTGCAACTTTGAAACTTCCATTTGCGTTAATGTCAATCAATAGATTAAAAACAAAAAAATCAAGTTAGGAATTGGTTTATAATATAAAAAGGAAAAATGACGTGGATAAGGTGAAAAATAAATTTCAAAGGGTCAAAAAAAGGAAACAACAAAAACCAAAGGTCGGAAAGTAAAATGACGCCGAGCAGCACTTGAAGACGTAATTACGACACGCGCCTTATCTCACGCGAATGAGATGGCTCAAAAAGAAGATCTCTTCAACCCTCTCTCTCTCGTACCATTCATTCAATTCATTATTGTTGAGAGACTCTTTTCTCTGCATGCATCTCTCTCTCTCTCTCTCTTGATCTCCCGTAGTTGTCAGGATTTAGGAATTTTTTTAATAAAAAAGATCAGTGTCCAATCTCTCTTATCATCTTCGAAAGTTTCCTATTATTTCATTCTTCTTCTCATCCTCAGTTTTCTCTAATAACTAAGAGACAATCTTCTTTTGCATCTCTCTCTCTCTCTCTCTCTGCAAACAAAAGCCAAATCCAAAAAAAAACAGAGAGCAATGAAGGTTCATCTCTTACTCTTTCTCTCTCTCTCTCTACACTATGCAAGATTTGATTCCTAGTACTTAAAGTTCTATATGAAAACGGGTTTAGATTCTTGTTCATACACACATAAACACATGCATGTCCCTGCCACACATCAGTCGTGTTTTTAGTGTATTCTTTTAAACCTTCAAATCTGTGTATACCTGAAAAGAGAAGATTTGTTTACTCATCTTTGTGCTCACGTCACTTTAGCTATATATTTCACTGAATCTCATTGAAACTGTCTGTCTTCTGTAATAATTGTGCAGAAAATCGTGTTAAAGTTGGATCTGCATGATGATAATAAGGCTAAACAAAAAGCTCTTAAAACAGTTTCTACTCTCCCAGGTAATCATCCTCATCAGTTATTTATTTCGTTCTCAGCAGTCAGCATGTTTCCTAGAAAATAAATTGTTAGGGTACACATTACAGATCTCTTTATGTATAGTTATCACTTATAATTCTAAGCAAACTATTAAACCATTTGTTTCCGGTCAATTTGGTCCGGTTCAGTTTCTGATTTGTATGGTGGGGTACACGTATAAACAAGAAAATTGTTATAAATTTTCTTTCAACAATCACGAGCTGTTCTGACAGAGCTGTCTCCTCGTTTTCAACAGTGACGGCACGGTAAAAAGTTGCGCCATATTTCAATTATTTGTGAAATGAAACCCATTGCTTTAAAAAAAAAAGAGTTTTGGAACAAAATCACATCTAGGGCCACTATAGCTTCATTGAAAGATGTGCCCATCAATTATAATAAAATGTCAAGTATTTTTTGTTTGTTTTTTGTTTGTTTGTTTTAATCCACAGTATTTTACTTTACTTATCAGTATTGTCAATAAAATGCGGTGACTTTTATCAATAGGGAAAAAACTTAAATAGTTTTAAGGAAATAATAGTAGTAACTTTCACCTTATTTTTAATAGGTATCGATTCGATTGCAATGGACATGAAAGAGAAGAAGTTAACGGTGATAGGAACCGTGGATCCGGTTAATGTAGTCAGTAAGCTAAGGAAGTATTGGCCGACGACGGACATCATATTGGTGGGACCTGCAAAGGAGCCGGAAAAGGAGAAGAAGGAGGAGCCAAAAAAGGAAGGTGGTGGCGAGCCGCCGAAGAAAGAAGGAGAAGCTCCAAAAGAAGAAGGTAAAAAGGAAGGAGAAGCTCCGAAGAAGGAAGAAGAGAAGAAAGAAGGTGGCGATAAGAAGGAAGGAGAGAAGAAAGATCAACCACAACCGCAGCCACTGACTCAACCACCACCACCAGATCATGTATTGGAGCTTGTAAAGGCGTATAAAGCATATAATCCTCATCTAACAACTTATTACTACGCCCAAAGCATTGAGGAAAACCCTAACGCTTGCGTTATATGTTGAAAAACATGTATAATGTAATATAATTTGGGTGAAAAATGTGAAAAGATGGACCGATCTATACTGAAGAAGAAGAATAAGAAATAGAGGATATATCTTAGACTAAGATATGTCGATTAGGATTAGATCACTTATGTTCTTTTCCTACATAATGGGGGCGGGGATTTAAGTTCATGTTTCGAAAAAGGTTCTTATTTCGATGATATGTTTTGTGTATATATATCGTTGGAATGTACTATAGTTTCTATTGTTTATTTGTTTGTTTGAACTTTGAAGGGAACTTTTGTATATATACAGTAGGATGGTGTTATATATATCGTATTTTAGTTGTGAAATACTAACTAGAGTGCTTCTATGTGTATAATTTTATTAATATCCCATGTTATGACGAAATAGCAAACAGTTTTAGGATTCTATATATGTTTTATCTGTCACATAACTACTCAAAATCAATAACGGTGAGCGCAACAAACCAATTTCTCTTGGGTACTTTTCTTCTAAGCTACTGGCTTTTTCCATGTCCCTTTCTTTTCCAATGATGTAGTTCGTGCTGCGCTTCTGTTAAAATCAAATCTTCGTTTATGTTTCTAGTTTGATTCTTTATAATCTTTTTCAGCTTTGATAATTCAAGAAAATTCTTCGACAAAATAATGTTTATAATTATTAGATTTGCAAAACAGAAAATATGTATTAGAGCCATTATATTAAAAACGTATGTGGGTGTACGTTTAGGTGCATAAATGTTGTTGGGCGGCTTATAACATTTAGCTGTAAATATGATGTGATCAATTTGTTAATTTATAATTACTTCTGTTTTGCACGAAGCGAAAGGGCGTGGCCTTCATGACCATCTGATGAGTCACTTTTAGAAATGTAAAAAAAGAAAGATATGATTCTAGGTTTTGCTTTTCTTTAAAATGTACTTTTCGATCAAATTTAAAGTTTTTGACTCTTTATTTCTAACAACACCTAAAACTTGACGACATTTTCAATAGATTGAATAATATGTCTTCACATAACCAAAAGGATTATAAATGTCATAGATCAAGTTGGCTCAACTTGAAACCAAATGCAAATGTGAATGCTTTTGGGTTGGTAGCCACCTAAAATGTGCATGTGAAAATCAAATATAAAAACTTTGGCTGTTTTTTTTTTATTATTGCTATATATTATCATGAGTTAGAGCAATATACATGACAAAGTAAATTCCCATAAATCCAAAAAGAATTATTCACTACAAAGGAAAAAGAAACATATGCCCATGTCAGTATTTCTACGAAACAAATAAATATATTACGTCTATCTTCCGTAAAATAATGCTGATGATTGTAAATGGACCGAGATACATACACTTATCTAGATACATATTATTATTCTGTGTGAAAAGGATTGAATCATTTTCCAAAAATATCGAATTTGATTTTTGTCATATATAAAACTATTAAGAAAATTATGCACTATAGCGAGAATTTGGGTGATGACACTACAGCAACACCAATGAGCATACGGATAGATCAAATCTTGGTTTGTCTTATATTATTTTATTTTGATTATTACCTGAAAAACTTTGTGTGATCATTAATAAAGTAATTTATTATACTTTCTTACTGTGAAATTGATTATCAGACCACCGGGTTCTCACGTTGAAATCATTTGGTATGATTGATACGTGTATGAACGGTATCAATATCAACCAAGAGCCGGTCCAAAGCACGCCCTATCTTCAGCATTACCTACCAAGTGTTAAGAGCATATAAATAAAGTAATAGACACAAACACATATGTTTGGTATAAAGATGGGCTCGTCAGCTTAATAACTTTCTCAATCTGAGATTTATGAAATCGACAACTACTAGCTAGTAGTTTACCAAAAAAAGGCTGAATCATATCTTTTGTTTCATTCAAGCTGACGATTCATAATTAGAGATGTCATCATGTTTGATAGCTGAACATTCTTAGCAAATTTGTCACTTTGTAATGATTTTAATAATTTGGTTTTTATCATGTATGGTGCAGCTAAATTGCTGATGAAACTTTCAACACCCACCATATTATTGGCTAAGGCACAATTATATAGAATGTTCAGGATTAAGTACATTTAATAATTGTTTTAAAAAAGAATAGGCATGGTGGCATGCATGTGTGACGTATTGGCCGAACAACTAAACATGGTTCTAGAAAAATCGAATAATTAGCTTAACAAATCCTCCATTACGTACATATCAACCTCCCCAACTAATAAACTGTAGTATCCCAATTATAGATAAGTATAATATTTCATTTATTACACACAACAATTAAAGAAAACCTTTCCAAAAGGACAAATACTACACACCAGCACCACTAGGATAATCCATGGATCAAATCCTGAGTGAGAAAAAAATAACAGCAAGAAACTAAGCACACAAATCTTAAAAGTTACAATTTGACCCAGAAAAAAAGCTTGTAGTCATAATCAACCCTAGTGTTGAAGTTGAATGATGCAAATCTTACAATAAAAAAAACATAAGCTTAACGACTTACTAATTAAAGATCAATTAACACTTGGGGTGACGAGTTCATCCAATTATGGTTTTATGTTCGGAGAAGAGGTGAATGTGGTGACATTATCCCCGGCGAAGAGAGTCCATCCTCGTAAAGTCGTCGGAAACTTAGTCGGAGATTACTCTGCTTCCATTTCTGCTTCTTAGCATTGTTGCTCTGAATTAACTGATCATTATCCGATGCTTTCTCAGCGGTCTTGTTGCTATTCTTGGACACGAAATCTTGGATCCGTCGAAGCGCCACATGGAGAGTATCATCATCCATGTTGGCAAAGCAAACCCTAAACCAACCAGGTTCCGTGCACTGGAAGGAAGAGCCGGGCGAAACATTGAGCTTCACTTTGTCGATGATTATATGCCAAAGCTCGATCTCGGATTCAAACGAGTTACGAACTCTTAGTAGATGTCTCAGATCCATCCACACGAATAAACCTGCAGTGCTTATCAAGCAATTAATATCTGCTTTCTTGAGCCCTAGGGTAAAAACACCATGCCTTATCCCTAATCTTTTTGAACTTTCCATAAGGAAATTATCCACGAAACTATCATCCGACAACATCGAAGCAAGCATGAACTGTGTCTGAGACGAAACTAGTCCGAAACTCGACATTTTTCTTGCGCATGACACAACCGAGTCGTTGTAAGAATAGACTATACCAACTCTAAAACCGGGAAGTCCCATGTCTTTGGAGAGACTATAGACAATGTGAATCAAGTCAACGTTGACTTCAGAGCTATCTAAGTCTTTGACCACCTCGGCGACGCTTGCAAAATTTTCTCCAGCGAAGACGGTGGCAGCATAGATCTCGTCCACGACAAGGTGAATGTTATTCCTCGTGACGAAACGGACTAAGTTCTTAAGTGTATCCTTGTCTAAGATTGTACCGAGCGGATTTGATGGGTTGGTGAAGAGTAGGCCTTTGACGTTCTTGTTGGACTGTACAGCTTTTTTGTAGGCCCATTCCACGGCCTCGACGGTTAATTTGAAGTTGTTGGAGCTGGAACAGTGAACCGGAACTATCTCGACACCTGTACGCCACCTCAAGTCTCTATCAAATCTGTTAAAATAAAAAGATTTTAATGATGTCTGTGAGCTTACTCGTTGAATCAAGACCATCAAGTTGAATTTATATTCCTTACACGTGTGTCAAAAGTAGAGAAGAGAGTCAAAACTTGATACTTTTAGCTATTAACACATTTTGATTTGGAATTTGTTAACCCAAAACCAAAAGTATGTGAGAGTTACATTAATGAAATCTCCCCTAACATTTTTCTTTCTTTTCTTTATACCGTTCACACTATTCACAATCATAAGACTTTTTTCACAAGAAATATCATTTTAACAATTTCCAATTTTCCAGTCAAACTAAAACATTATTTAATTTTATCACTTCAAATAGAACATATGGTATTTTTTTTTTTGAACAAATAGAACATATGGTATTCTTTTGTGTTATTTTTATACTAATTTCAGCCAAGATAATAGTGAAATTTTGTAGCTAAGATAATACTGAAATTTTAAAACACACTTTAAAAACCTTACATTAAAATGTTCACTAATATATAATGTCAAAATATGAAAATACTTACGCGGCATAATAAGGAGAGGGAACAAGAAAAACATCGCCGGGATCGGCGAGGCAAAACATAATTGTTTCATTGGCTCCGGTAGCACCGCCACTCATCACTATCCTCTCCGGATCAAACGTTACTCTTCCACCTCTAGCTTTTCCCATGAAATTTGCAATTGCCTTCAATTTGAAAACTTCGGTTAAATAAATGCGGAAAATAGCAAAGTTAGATTTCTTTATCCTATGCATTCCATATCTATATTGATGTTTAGATGCCACCATATATAAAATGTTTGGTTATTTTGTCGATATGTGAATAAACCAGGGACAAAAATTGACTTAAAACCAAGGGAATTAACTGGAAAAAAATATTTTTAACGTTTTCGAAAACTGGACGTGAACTCAAACCGAAGAAAACCAAAGCGCATGGTTGTCCGAAAATAGGATATATCCAAAGGTGCGTAAGCGTGCGTTACGTATATTAGACATGATGAAATATGATTAGTTAAGTCTATATACCTGTCTAAACTCATTAAGGCCATGATAGTCTTGGAAGTTAGCGATGTCGCTAAATTGATAAACACCCTCAGGGGTGCAAACAGAAGCTTTTGGGTTCTCTTTGATCCAATCTTTGATCAAGTCTAAACAAAGCTGTATAGTTCATAGAAATAAATAAACAATCAAATAATTTTTTTGGCAAAACAAATTATAAATTTTGTTAATGATATATATTAAGTGTTAAATGATATATGACGCCGTCATACTAATTATACACGAGAGTTTAAGTGAGTAAATTTGTAATGCTTTAATGGTTAATTATTTGTAATATATGGAGATACCTGATTCTCTGCAAGACCCATTTGGATAATCCCGTGGGGATTACGAGAAAGATGAAAAGGATCTTTGTCATAAGCTTTCCATCCATCAAAATACTCTGAGTTTTCTCCGTGTTGGTCGTTGGTCGCTATCCGCGACAAAATCGCACCGCTTACACCGCCACTCTTAATCAGAGAACCCATTTGTTGTTTTGATTCTGATCACTTCTTTCTTACAGTTTTTTTTCTTCTTCTGGTAATAATATTGATCGTTTACAGCCTTTGTGGTGTTTGTACTAATTGATGCACGAGTATGTGGTTTATAAAGAGGAGCTAGGTTATATGAAAACCCTGAGGAGACCAAATAAAGTTGATATGGGGTCCCCCCTACCCAAAGAAAAAGAGTTCGGATTTGATGAAACAATCGAAAAAGAACAAGCAAAATCAAGGAAGATTCTCCACCCAAAACAAAATACGTAGCTGTTTATATATATATATATTTTTTCTTGAAATACAGCTGTTTATATTTTCAAAATGTGATTTTTGTAAAGTGAACCAAAGTTGTCATATTTCAGTAATTTTGCTAGGATCAACCTGTATTGTATAAAACAATAAACATCTAGTATTTTTAAAAACATAATATTTCGAATGTGAAATACGATAACATACATAAGTAGTCGTATTTCAATAGTTTCGCATTGGTTTCTGCTGTATTATTAAATTCCATTGGGAAATAGTGGTGGAAGTTATACGTGTACAGTGTACTGAGTTAAACCGAAGGCTATTTCTAAGCAGCTTCTTATAGACTACGAAGTCAAGCAAGTAAGTTAGAGAAGAGTAGCGTGGAGAAGAATATTTGATGGCATAAAAGAAAGAGAGGAAAATTATGAAAACATGTAGTATAAAATTGATTATTCAAAACTCAAAAGAAGAGGAAAACTGGTCACATTGTAAATTATGTAATGAACATTTGGCCTGTAACATGCACATGTATATAGGTGGACTACATAATTCCAAAGGTTTGACCGAGACGCAGAGGTATTTAACTAAAATATATTTTTCTGCTGAATATAGAGCGTTGTGGAATTTAAATTCAAACGTGTTTTATAGCAGATGATTTAAGTTAGTAAACCATCCAGTCCACCAAAAATGTTAACATATTACGAATTTTGGAGTAAGAATGAGACTATTCCATAAATAAAATAATATTTTTATTTTTTGTTTATATTCTATTTTTTATACTATTTTAGAATAAAATATGGAATAGAACTGAGATTTTTTTTGCATGAAAAGATAGATGAAAGTTAACATTTATTTTTAATACTTTTATTTAACTGTGTTTGTAAAAATGGTTTTACATGTCTTATTTGGCTCTTCATTTATTCTTAATAAGCATTTATACTCCTTCGTTTCATAAATATGACTATGTTACATTTAACTACTAAATCTACTACACATATTTGAAATTTAGATTTAAATTTAAATTTTCTGTATCTTTCAGTTAGTTAATTATTATTTTTTTAGAATAGAGATCATTTGTTTATTTATTTTTCCATTTTATATATGTGCTTAACTTACTTTTGTTCATCTTAAAAAACTTTGTATATTAGTAACAAAAATGTAAGTATATGTTAAATAATATAAATATTGCTTTTACTATTAATTTTTCTTTTGATGAAAGGTTTTCAATTTAAATGTTAGAAAGATACATAGATAAGGTTTAAGGACCTTAGAATTCAAAGATAAAACATCATGCAACAGTTTTAAAGTCGAGAGACAAGGAAGCAACATAGTAGCATGTAGGAACACTTAACAAGACTTTGTTGTGAACCTAGCGATGAGTTCTACCTGGGCCTATGTTTCCTTTCCCTGCAATAGTAAACCATTCCATCTCTTTAAGCCTTTGAGATGGCTTTAATGGCCTACCGCCTCGTGACCTCAGTGTTGATTCGTCAGCTACAAACGGGTCTTGAGGCTGTGTAAGGGAACTACCATGAGAGGCAGAAGTGAATGGTAATGGAGACTTTGAGATGACAAGTTCCATGGCTGGTGGGACACCCAATGGTTCATTGGCATCAGCACTATCCAATACCGCACCTTTACTAATAGTTACTTGTTTTAAACAGTTTTAGACAGACTTGTTGATATAATACAAATAAAGAGATACATTTTAGATATAAGTTATAAATATATTATAATAAATAATTTTGAATTAATTAATACGCTTAATATAAAATACTTTTAGATCCATAACTGCAAATAACTACTATACGTATTTGATATTTAGAGTACTATACTATACCAGGGATAATGATCAGTATGAATGTATGATATGTTATAAAATTGGTGGATTGGACCCTTAAGTCACATCTATGTGATTTTACTTGCACTTCACGCCGCAAATTCCCCCGAGAAGGCTACGTGAACAGACGCCTCGTAGACTCGTAGTAATTTTAAAGTCAAAATTCTTTCATTCTATAATCGTTTTCTTTGAACACAAAGGTTTTTCTTAACCTCGGTTTATTGATGTCTTTGGACTAAAGATACTTAGTATTAAAATCTGGTTTTTTCTCTTCTTATATTAATGTCCAATAATAATTTAGAAAATCTCAAACTTTTTTCAAGCACGCACTGCTGGGAAAAGCAATTGCAGGGGAACATGAAATCTCAATAATATATACCAAAGATACCAACTTTTATGAGTTTTCCTACTTGGAACTATTCTTTTTCTTTAGGTCAACATTTGGAGTTGCTATTTCTACACTTTCCAAACCAAAATCAGGAACCATTAATTTGTTTTAATTTTGAGATTAGATAATCTCCAAAAAGACACTCTATTTTCAATTTTCAAAATTCTATATTTGAAGTTTAAAAGTGTTATTCTCCAAAATCAAAACTTCAAACTTAACTTCAAAACTATTTATATTTTATCTTATGGTTCTTATATTTGTCATAATTAATTGAAATTCATAAAAGTTTTGTAAATAACTAAGCACATATATAAAATATTACAACAATATTAACTAATAAAATGTTATATTAAAATACAAATTTTAAATAGAAATAACATAGTTAATATTAAACTTCAAGAAAATATCATATTATTCCATAAACTATTTTCGTAATGCATATATGATCAACTATTGTATTTCGAAGTAAAAAATGATTCTTTTTATTTTTAATTTGTAGATCACAAGCTAAAATTGTTGAAATCAGGTGATCTTAAACTTGTAAATACATTATATCTGAATAAAAAAGTGAAATAGGAGAATAAATATTGTTAAAAGACAACTTCTATCAATAATATTAAAATCAGTGAATACATTCGATGTGATAAAAAGGAATCGTACGAAATAGACATCAAAACAACAACCATCTTCAGTTACACAAAATTTGTTTGGCCAATATTTTGGAGGTTCTGGATCAAATTTACATGACCAATAGTGCTGTAATTTAAAATTTGTGTAATAATTATGTCTTCATGTAATTTTTGAAAGAATTTTTGTTGTTAAGTTTTTTTATATTGTTTCCGGCGGAATCCGCTTTATTTTAAAATTTTATTTAATTTTATGTGTAAAACATTAATTTATAAAAAAAAAATTGAAAATTTTAAGAGATATGAATTTTTTTAGGATCAATACAATAAACGAGAAAATATTTAAGAATTATAAATGTGATGTGTAATTCTGGGGACCAAAATACAAATAAAAATATAAAACTTTAAATTTGAAGTTTTGAGAACTGAAACTTCAAATATAGAGTTTTACTCCTCAAAAATTCAAATTTTGAAATTTATTTTTGGAGAGAAAATAAACTTCATATTTAAAATTTAGAGTGTCTTTTATAAATGCTCTTAGAGACGTATGTCTCCTGGAAATACCCAAGACTGTCCTATATTTATACTATGAAAAACATCTTAGTTTTTTTTTTTTGTAAACTAACATCTTAGTTTTTTTATTCAAAAAAAAACATCTTAGTTTATGAGTATATTATGTATCTAAGACGACTTATTACATTATAAATATATCTAAGTACATTGTAGAGAGTGCCTCGAAAAATCATATGCAAGTGTAGAAAACGAAATATTAGTATTTCCAAAAAAAAACACGAAATATAGTATGGAAAAAATAAGGATAAAAGAAAGAATATATAGAAGAGATATAATGGGTACTAAAAAACACGCATTCGATTGTATTTGTATGCTAATATGCCCGACAGCTACCGACACCAGCGTATTGCTTTCGGCAGTTTGATTTGGTAATATATCATTTTGATTTCTTGATTCACTTATTACATTTCTAATAATATAAAAGTGTAGTTCGTGGAATGTATTAGGTATACTGTATACATATTTTGTTATGAAAATCTTTAAACTGTATACCTGGTCATGCTAATGCACACGTAGATGTGCTAGATTAATTGCTGTCTCTTATACATGCAGGTAATAATAATAATTGATTTTATAAGTTGCAATTTTTCAACAAATTTTCATAGAAAGTATATTAGTCACGTAATTTGGCATGCGCAGTTGAAATTGTGAAACCAATAGTAAGAGCAGTGTAAATGTGATTAGGTGATTTGCGGAGTTAATTGTTTGTATTAATAAAAAGTGAAGCATGCGATTTTGAATGGTGAATTAAGTCAAATAACCCACAAACATGCGAGGCTGAGGTTTGACTTGTTCACATAGATGCTGACTCAGCTTTTCATACCTCAGCTGTCGGCTAATTGGACACGCTTCTTCCTTCTCCTTTACAATAACCACCCTTCAACACGTGGTCAAGCTTGCACCACTCATATCTATTTACTTTCCGACATGGGGCTATTTATATTCTTATAACCAGAAATGGGCCGAACTTTGGGCCGCTTCTTTGTAATTTGAGCTGGAGAGTAGCGGCTTTTATTTCATGCAGTTTCCTTTAAATTGACACTGAGATGGGGGTGTTTTTCAAAACCAACCCATATTTTCAAGTCAAATCCAAAACCAACCCTTTTTTTTTTGTCCATACTATTCATCAATAAAATTTCCATACTATCCTTATGTTTTTGAATTATTCACAAAATTGCCATTTTTATTTATTTTTTATTAATTTCGAAATTAACAAAAAATCAAATACACCCTAACCATTTCTTCTTATTTACAAAAATGCCATCATCATCAATTTTTCCAACCACCATGAACCACCATTTTTGAGCTCTAAAGCTCTAGAATTCAATTTTCAACCACTTTTTTTCTCATATAACCCAAAAAACTTCATTTTCTCTCATCTCCTCTACATTTCCATCTAAAAAACTCTCATAACTATCATTTTCATAATCACAAACTTCATATTTTCGAGTTTCTTCATTAGTGAATCGTTAAAGATGCTTCTTTTTGCTCATATTTGGAGTTTGGACGGTTGAAAAGGTTGGAAACAAGCTTTACACATGAAAAATGTAACTATTTACATGGTTTTCGTTCTTTTTCAGATCTGTGTCGCGACGGTAGACTGTTTTGTATGTCTACGCCTCCGTGGAGACTTACGATGCAGTCTATTTGTCAACGCACGGGTTAGTTTTGCAATTGAGCAGACAAATTTTTTTTCTAACGCAGACTTCCCCAGTAGTCTCCGTCTTTACCTTTGACAACAAAAATAAAACTTTCGGTAGACTTACTAAGACGTCTACCTAAAAGAGGTTAGTTTTTCATTTGACCGAACTTTTGACTTTTCAAAATAGACTTCAACGGAAGTCTACAAAATGTAGACTGCCAACAAAGTCTATAAAAGGTCAGTTTTGCATTTGACCAAAACTTTGACTTCGTGGAATAGGTTAGTTTTGTGTTTGACCAAAAAGTTTAAAAAGCAATCAAAAATTTATTAAATTGTAGACTTCATATGCAGTCTTCTTATCTTAAAAAAAAAATGTAGACTGCGTATAAAGTCTACTTTTTTATTTTGGTCAAATGCAAAACCAACCCGTCGGATTTGAGAGTAGACTTCACAAGAAGTCTACACACCCGTAGACGTTCATTTTAATCTACTGATTTGAAGTCAAACTTGGTCAATTGCAAAACTAACCTCTTTCAAAAAAATTCAAACATGTAGACTGCATATGAAGTCTAGTTCTGAAAGTCAAATCTTGGATGAATTCTGGTCAATTGCAAAAAGTAACCTTTTTAAATTGTAGACTGAAATGAAAGTCTACATGTACAAAATTACAACTTTTATTCAACTATAGAAAGCAACCCGTAAAATGGTCAATTGCAAAAACCAACCCAAAGAGTAGACCTATTTGACAGTCTACGTCTGTAAACTGAAAAGAACGTCAACATCTTCAGAGACTAAATATTAAGTCTTCATAGAAAAATCTATAAAAATGTGAATTTGTGTATTATTCATTAAATTTTTTCTAGTTTTTTTGTTTGACAGTGTGTGTTAGTTAATCCTAATGGGTTTGAGTGATTTTGAAAATAATTTTTTTTTATAATTATGAAGGTATAATTCATTTGATTTGACAATGTTGTTAGCTAATAATTGTAGACGTATTTCTAAGTCTTCGTTTATAGTTTTGCTAGTAAGGCTGAGCTTGTTTCAAAGCTGAAGTCGGTGACTGTGGAATATAATTTTACATTTTCAGCATATAAGACAACAAAAACTCTGTATGTGGCTAAGTGTCGTGTTCAAGGATGTGGTTGGAAACTTAGAGCGAGTGTGAAGTATGGGCCAAAGACATTTTGGGTGACAAAATATTCGAAAAAGATGAAGAATCGGAAAGGTTGAAGAATGTTCCTTGTGCATGATGGCTGTACACATGGTAAACTTCTTGAAATGACACAAGAAGATTATGATCTGGACAACAAAATTGAGAAGATGGTGCTAACCTATTCCTTACCAAACATCATTTAAAACAAATGACTCCGAATAGGAATATACTCCTCTTATGCCTGTCACGAATAATCGACAAGTACGGAACTTGATCGAGTTATCTAAGACACACTTTGTACGCCTTTGTGTATCAAGCCTGCGCCAATACACTAAAAAAATTTGGATTGACTATATGTTAAATAATAAGTGTAGACGTTTTTGTAAATCTACAAATGTAGACTGCAGTTGAAGTCTACGTCGTAAATTCTATTAAAAGTGTATTTGTGTATTATTCATCATATTTTTTCATGATTTAATTATTTTACAGTGTATGTTAGTAAAATTTTAATGGTCTTGGATGAATTTCACAATTTAATGTGTTATAATTATACACTTGATACTTATTGCAAATTGTTTTGATTAGTATTATTCTTGAAAATTTTTGGGAAAATTTTGTATAGATTTTCTTCTTCTCACATGTGTGTTAGTTATTATTTTAGCTTATGGTGGTTTTACTTGTTTGGTTGGTTAGATCTTGTGAAAAAATTGATATCTAACAAAAAATTAATAATATCATACAAGTGAAAACAACTAAAAATGAATACAATGTTTATAGATTATGCATTAAAAAATTATTTAAAAATTAATATTTTATTATGAAAGTTATTACAGAGCAATATATTAAAAATTATTCTTGAGTATGTTTGATTTTTCATAATCTTGATGCTTCAAATAAAGTCTTGGAAAAAGTACCTGCCAAATAAGATAGAGTTATGAGAAAAACATAAGATAAAAAATAAAATCATATTTTAGTAGACTTTTTATTAAGTCTACGTAAAGTTATTGTTTAGTAGACTTTAGTTGAAGTCTACACTAATGGAAAATTTTCATATTTAAAAGTGTGCATTTAGAAAATTTGAAAATACTTTGTTCTGGAAAATATTTCAAAAATGGTTTTTTGTCATCCTTGTAACAAAGCAAAAAGATAATGTATGAATCTATAAATTTAGTTCATTATAAACACAAAATATCTTATAATGAATATATGGAAAGCTTACATTTTTGGGAAGATGATTTGAAAATATTGGAAGAGAATACCTGCAAAATAAAATAAAATTTTAAAAAATAAGATAAAAATTAAAATCATATTTGAGTAAACTTCTAATGAAATTTGCTTAAAATTCAAGGCTAGTAGACTTCATTTGAAGTCTACCAGCCGTAAGTTTTAAGTAGATTTCAAATGAAGTCTACTCTATCAAAAAAAATAGATCTGAAAAATAATACATTAAAAATATGAAATAAGTTTAAATCTAAAAAACTTTTAAAAATATGATTTAATAGACAAAATAGTTATAAATTAAAGACATATTAATATGAATTTTAATATGTAACTTTATTTGAATATAAATACTAGAACACATATTTTAAATCTATAGATGTAAACCTTACATTTCTAGGAGGAGAAGAGAACAACTATGGAAGAAAATACCTGCAAAATAAGATAAAATTATTAAAAAACATAGAAAAAAAATTAAAGTCATATTTTTGTAGACTTCCAATGAAGTCTGCTTAAACTTTATGGTTTAGTAAACTTCATATGAAGTCTGCAAGCTTTAGTAAACTTCTTTAGAAGTCTACACTGTCTGATAATTTTCAGATCTGAAAAAATCTATATATTTTGAAATGTGAAAATAATTTTAAATCTGAAAATACTTTACATAATATAATTTATAAGGTAAACTAGTAGCAAATTAATGTAGAGAGCTTGATCTATAAATTTATTTGAATATAAACATGTAAATACATATTTAAAATCTATTAATCTAAAACTTACATTTTTAGAGGAGATGATGAAATCCATGAGTGATAATACCTACCAAAAAAAGATAATATTGTGAGAAATAAACATAAAATACACATTTAAAATCTATAGATCTAAAACTTACATTTTTTAAAGGAGAAGATGAAAACCATGAATCATAATATCTAAAATGACAAGAAATATTGTGAGAAAGACTTGAGAAAATTTTAGAGAGAAAGAAGATAATGAGAGAGATTTAGAAACAATTGAGAGAATTTTAGAGAGAAGAGAGAAAGTTTTAGAGAGAAGGGAGAGAGTTTTAAGAACTTGTGCAGCCACTTTAGAGAGAGATTGAATAAATTTTGTTTATATAGGGAGACAAAAATGTAACTAGGTTAAAATTTACGATACTGTAGACTTCGTTTGAAGTCTACTAAAATTAAAATTTTGGAGTAGATCTTACTATAACATAGTAGACCTTTTTGGAAGTCTACTATAATAATTTAATTATTGTTGTTTATTCTTTATTATTTTAATAATTTTAATATATGATTTATTAAATTTATTTCTTTATTTTTTAATAGTTATAGTATATGATTTCACTTTTTTATTCTTAAGGAACTTAACTTAGTTTAAATATAATGATTTTTTTGTAAAACAAATTGAAAAATATAGACTGAAAAAGACGTCTTCAGATAAATAGACTTTATTGTAGGTCTACGAAACCCTAAACCACAAATATCAAACCCTAAATGTTTTGCTTGATAATCAAAAAGTCTCATTTATACAAAATATAAACTACTAAACATTAATATGCAGATTTAAGTTAATAAAACAAAAAAAAAACAAAATCTAAAATCTAACCCTATGAAATCAACTACTAAAAGACATAACATGTTAGAACCTTTTGTTTCTAAACTATGAACATAGTCTAGCACATGATAACCAAATTAGTATATATTCTTCAAAATTGTTCGATTATATGAAATTTTAATTTATTTACTTCATATTATCCATTATATTGATGATTAATTAAAAATATCACAATAATTATTTTTATACATTTTCAAAATTAAATTAGTAGACCAAATTAGAGTGTAGACTACAAAACAAGTCTATAAAGTAGACTTCGTAGGAAGTCTATATATATGTAGACTTCTTTTATTACGTGTAGACTTCCAAAGGATAGAAACGTAAAATATATTTATGTTTTTTGTTTGGTCATAAGGGTGAAATAGTACTTTCACTACTCCTTTAGGTTGGTTTTGCATTTGACTGAAAGTGGGGTACACTTTTACATTTGACTTGAATATTTGGGTTGGTTTTAGCAAATGTCCCATTAAAATGAACGTCTACGGGTGTGTAGACTTCTTGTGAAGTCTACTCTCAAATCCGACGGGTTGGTTTTGCATTTGACCAAAATAAAAAAGTAGACTTTATACGCAGTCTACATTTTTTTTTTAAGATAAGAAGACTGCATATGAAGTCTACAATTTAATAAATTTTTGATTGTTTTTTAAACTTTTTGGTCAAACACAAAACTAACATATTCCACGAAGTCAAAGTTTTGGTCAAATGCAAAACTGACCTTTTATAGACTTTGTTGGCAGTCTACATTTTGTAGACTTCCGTTGAAGTCTATTTTGAAAAGTCAAAAGTTCGGTCAAATGAAAAACTAACCTCTTTTAGGTAGACGTCTTAGTAAGTCTACCGAAAGTTTTATTTTTGTTGTCAAAGGTAAAGACGGAGACTACTGGGGAAGTCTGCGTTAGAAAAAAAATTTGTCTGCTCAATTGCAAAACTAACCCGTGCGTTGACAAATAGACTGCATCGTAAGTCTCCACGGAGGCGTAGACATACAAAACAGTCTACCGTCGCGACACAGATCTGAAAAAGAACGAAAATCATGTAAATAGTTACATTTTTCATGTGTAAAGCTTGTTTCCAACCTTTTCAACCATCCAAACTCCAAATATGAGCAAAAAGAAGCATCTTTAACGATTCACTAATGAAGAAACTCGAAAATATGAAGTTTGTGATTATGAAAATGATAGTTATGAGAGTTTTTTAGATGGAAATGTAGAGGAGATGAGAGAAAATGAAGTTTTTTGGGTTATAATGAGAAAAAAAAGTGGTTGAAAATTGAATTCTAGAGCTTTAGAGCTCAAAAATGGTGGTTCATGGTGGTTGGAAAAATTGATGATGATGGCATTTTTGTAAATAAGAAGAAATGGTTAGGGTGTATTTGATTTTTTGTTAATTTCGAAATTAATAAAAAAATAAATAAAAATGGCAATTTTGTGAATAATTCAAAAACATAAGGATAGTATGGAAATTTTATTGATGAATAGTATGGACAAAAAAAAAAGGGTTGGTTTTGGATTTGACTTGAAAATATGGGTTGGTTTTGAAAAACACCCTTCTATTGGTTGAATTGTGGTTAGGTAAATAATTAATGATGTTTTTGTTTCGAAAATATAAGAAATTAATGATTTTCTTAATCTATGTGCATAGCTTTAAAACAACTTATATTAAAAAACGGAAGGAGTATTTTTTAGATTTAGTTAGAATTCAGTTATGGTGAATTTTAATGGAATTCAATGTATCTTTTTAACTAAAACAAATCCTACCTTTTTATCAATACTTTGAAGGAAACGTGACTTGGATATCTTTTTCATCAAAGCACTTGCATACTTTAATTCTAATACTTATTCCAATCACCCAATTCAATAACATCCCCTACGTCTGATAAATAAAAAATTAAATCAAGAAATGAGTTTTTTAAAATGAAAATTTTTGACCTTTCGATTTATGTCAAAATAAAAGAAAAAGTTGTGGACTTTGTTTTTTGCTTTGTAAACAAACTTTGGCTAGGCGCTGTATGTATAGTATAAGTGAATATAAATAAATAGAAATATTAAGACAAGGTAGTTAAAAATAAAATCAATTAGAAGTATCATCGTCTGGTAAGAAGATCTGAGAGACAAAGTCTTGAAAACGAGAAGAGTAGATCTTGGGATGGACAGCTGAGATAGTCTTAGAGCTGTGTTGAATAGACTTGTAACAATGTTCAATGCGTTTCCTCACACCATAGTCTTGGAAAATGTCTATAATCCCAAGGTACAATATAACGTCGTACCATTCCTCTCCCCCTCCTTTAACGTTCTTCCCCACCACACTCCCTAATGATTCTCCTCTCCCCACTCTTCGTGCTCGTCCAGGTATCCTCATACCGAAGTTTGTGCTTGAGCTGCAAGAAATCCCATTTTTCACACATAGTTGGTATTGAGCAAAAGAGCAAGAAATTCTCAGAGACTGGTTACCTGTTTTGGAAGATGTTGGTGGGTGTTGTTTTGTAGACAATGCTTCCTTGTGGAGAATCAGAAGCGTTGGTTGGTGCTGGACTAGGGCACATGCTTGCTACGGATTGTACATTCACTGACTCCTCACTATCAATTGAGTCTGTGTATCAAATGAAAATATGAACATCTCTTATAGTATTTAAATATATGATCATTTAGGAACGGATCTAAAATCACCTCTGCTCGGAGTGCATGAATACATTGTTAAAGAACTATCTGGAGAGTTTGTAGCTGTCTTCATAAACTTACTGCTGTCAACAGAGCCTGCGATATTGACCAAAACGTATGTACAATTTCATTTATCCTTTCCTAGTGAATTAAAGGTGAACATGGGAGGGATTTTTAACCTAGTGATGTGAAGCTATCGTATACAGGGATTAATTCATCAGTTGAGCCTGTATGACAGTTGATCAGATAAAACGATTTATTATGAGCAACAAAATGTCTTATCATTTGGCAAGAAGAGAGACATGAGATGCTTTAATTTAACTATACCTTGACATGAACCTTTAACTTGTAAACCAAGCATTAAGCTATAATCCATTATTCCTTCATCTTCCAAAAGTTCACAGTCTAGCTTTGTTTGCCTGCGCAAAAAAAAAAAAGAGGTGAGCATCTAAAATCATTCTCTGGGACAAGAATGAAGATATAAAGAAAGGAAAAGACTCACTTGAGGAGGCGGTGCCTTGCCAAGGAATCAACATAGAAATGAAAATCAAGGTCTATATCTTTCAGTATGGTTTTATCTCTGACTTTGATCTTCTTGTTAGTTCGGCCTTGTGATGAACCCTTTAGATCATAGACCTTGTTCATAAAAACATCCGACTGTAGTATGTTTGACATGACCACAAAATATGTCTGCTCAAGGAGAAAATAGTAGATTGATATTAAAAAAAAAATCAGATGATAGAAAATATTTCAATTGCAATATCACACTTGACTTGATAGTTTTTCTATTTATTTGATACCTTAACACCTCCAAGAGGTTTGAGAGAATGAGCTCCATAGTTCTTGGACAACAAGGTTGACCTGTATTTATGAATATGTTGGTAGTAGCCAGGCAACATCTCTAGTATCACCTACATGGAATGATTTATTAGAAACAAAAAAAAAAATTGAGATGGCTCGAAAATAAGATAAATTCTTAATAAAATAAATTTGCAAAGTAGTAGGTACCTTGATTTCGGATTTGCGAAGAATCTTAATAAGAAAGCGGTCATCTTTGCAGAGAAGAAACATATTACCAACTTTCCCAGTAGAAAGCTTCCTTAGCGTCTCATCATTACATACGGATTTCAAGTATTCAGCATGGTTAATATCCTCAAGCTCTTGCACAAGTCTACAAAAGTATAATAATACATTGAATATCTCGCTCGCTGGCTGCTCTAAACAACTTGAGAGCATGACATGTAATGAATAGATTACCTGAATCCCAAGGGACAATAATCCTTCCATACAAACTCAGTAATGGTTCCAGGTGGAAGATGTTTAATGTGCTTTGAAGAGTATCGAACCCGGTTCTTCTCTGTGGCTTTCACGTCCTTGGCTGTTATCTCCCTTGTACTCATTTCTCTCTCCCCCCTCCCTCAACTTCCACAAGGAGATTTCAATCCCGCATCTTTGTGTGATGCTCCCCCCCCTAGAACCCTACGTCGACCCAGGAAAACAAACCCTAGAATTCGAAATTCTCAGAGATAATCTAATAATTTATTCATACCAACACAAAAATTATCAAAATCTTATTCAAATAACCTACGAGAAAACCCACGTAGAAAAAGATGAAGAAGAAAACAAGAGGAGGAAGATATTAATGATACCTGTCGCTCAGGAGCTGTAAACACAAAGAGGAGAAAGAAGGAAACGAGAGACTTTTTGTTTTTCTTGTTGAGAAGGAAAAATAAAGAAGGAATGGGAATGCCAAATTTGGCCGTTGAAGTTCGCCGCTCGATGATCCAACTCATTTTCATCTGTTCGCAACCAAGTTCCCGCGTTCTGTTTGTTTTTCTGTTTGTTAACCATTTTAATTACTCTTTTTCTAGATATGCTTTAAGGCCCATGTTCATATCACGGCCCAATTATAGGTTACACGATATAGACTTATCGTGTTCATCAACCTGGGCCCTTGAACATGTGAACATCGTCGACGTGCTTCCCTCACGTTTACAAACGTGACGACGATGACTGACTTTCATTTACCGACGAGAAGATCCACCATTTTCTATAAATATATTTCATGTCATATACAGATGATGACACCACACACAGATAATGTATTTTAAGTGATTCTTAAAGATAATAAAGCCAGAGTTTATTTCTATGATTCCATGCCAATGTCCAACGGACGATTTAATTCACCCAATAACTTTTTAGTTTCGTTCAATAAAAGCATATATTTTCTTTTGATAAAACGTTATTTTATTGTGAAAGGCGTACCTAGCGAGACACTCATACAGTTACGAGCTGCAGATAAATAATTAGACAAGGTCAAAGATACGAGCTGTATACCTTCATATATACATGGTGGTCACTATCTCACCTAGCAACGGCCGGTCCATAAAATGTATCATAGCGGAGACACTTACGTATAGTACAAGAAAACAAACTTGGATAGTAAACGCCAATCAGTTTGCATTCCAAAAAGCCGAACTGCACGCACGTAGAAGTTAGTTACAACGTGGGTGCAGTTCGTTATTAATCATCATAAGGTATGTGATATATATTCTTTCTCGAATCAAGTTATATTTTAATGAAAGAATCTAAAAGCACTGATTCATCATAAATATGTCAGTTTTTGAATACTTCTTATAAATTTCAGTTATTGAAAACCTAAATTATTAGTTAGGGGTTAACATGGACCCAAAGCGGCCAACCGATGAGGAAATGGCGGCGGAGAAACCGTTAAAACCGGTACTCCAGAAACCTCCAGGGTTCCGTGATGAGCAGAACCAACCAACAACGGAACCGCCGTCGGGAACAGCACCGCTTCCACGCCGTCGGCCGAGGCCTATCCATCCGGTGTCACTCTACCCGGAGAAGAAACGTCGCTGGAGCCGCTGCCGCGTTTTCTGCTGCTGCTTCTGTATATTCCTCGCCGTGATTCTTCTCCTCCTCCTCATCGCCGGCGCTGTTTTTTTCCTTTGGTACAGCCCTAAACTCCCCGTGGTCCGCCTTGCCTCTTTCAGAACCAGCAGCTTCAACTTTTCCAGCGGAAAAACCGACGACGGTTGGTCGTTTCTGACAGCGGACGCGGCGACGATGCTCGACTTCAGAAACCCTAACGGTAAGCTGGGGCTTTTCTACGGAGATGCTGACGTGGCTGTGATCCTCGGAGAGAAAGACTTTGAGACCAATTTGGGGTCAACGAAAGTCAAAGGCTTTGTTCAGAAGCCAGGGAATCGGACGGCAGTGATCATCAGGACGAGAGTGAGGACGCAACAGGTGGATGATCCGACAGCGAAGAGGCTACGGGCAGAGCTGAAGAGTAAAAAGTTGCTGGTGAAGGTGTCAGCTAAGACGAAGGTTGGATTTGCTGTGGGTAGTCGAAGGATTGTTACTGTGGGCGTTAGTCTCAAATGCGGCGGTGTTAGATTACAAACGCTTGATTCGCAAATGGCCAAATGCACCATCACAATTCTGAAATGGTACGTATTAATATGGAATCAAGCATTTTAAAGGATATGAAAGCATTATGCATAAAATTATATATGTGTAGAATATTTGATCATATAGCCATTTGATAATTGCAGGATTAAGTTGCGGTCATGAGATAACGGTGTGGTTTGGCTAAGCCTCAAAGGACATGTCAGAAACCATAAGAGCTATCAAATACTATTTATTCAGCAATGTTTCTATTTCTAGTTCAGTTTCAATTCGTTACAAATATATATATGTGTTATACATATACCTATTGATCATTCAATGTTAGTCGCTTGTGTTATGTTTTGGGCATTTAGAGTACCAAATTGTTTGTTCTTTTGATTGGTGAAAGTAATGTCTTCAATGTCATTTATCCCGGTAACTAAAATTTGGTATATCTATGATATCAAACAGAAGTTATTCACACTAATCATACACATGTTAAATCCTAGTACATAAATTCAACTATAACCATAAAAAACGAAAACAAGTGAAGGTGAAGGTGAAGAGTTACATTCCACCAGCAACGACCCCAGCGATTAGCTAGGGACTTGATCTCGTCAACTTCGCTTCCTCCGCCAGATTAATGATCGTATAGACAGCCGCCGTTCCGTCATTTTTGCATCGATAAACCACCATTAACGGCAGATGAAACCAAAAAAATAACTCATACTCTTAAGAATTTGGCTTTTATGTTGTTGGAGAGTGTGAGCAATCTTGCTTTTTTATTCTTTTAAATGTCTTCTCTTCTCTTCAATACAATGCAATAATCATTCAAACATTCGAAAACATAGTTTTTTTAGGATAAGTTCTAGACCAAATTCTTTAAAACGGTTTGTTCAACAAATAATAACAGATTTGTCAAACCTCACCCACGCTTGTAAGCAAGTGGAATATAATATTAAAGTACTGACTTGTATAAAAATCACTCGACAGCTATAATATTTGTTATTCAGCGTCAATGTCAGCTTTGTGTTTTTCTTTTGCATATGTCATTGTCGCCCATACATATATACAAAAATTCAAATAACTAAAAGACATTTGTAAACTTGTAAGATGATGATGATGGCAATAACTAGTCCATGTTAGAGTATTTGAGTTTTTTTTTCCTTTCAGCTATAGTATTTGAATTTTTAGTAAACTAATATTTTAAGCATTGATTATTTAAACTCGATAGACATAGCTGTGAGCTTCTTAGAACTAGAATGTTGCTGACCAAAAAAAAAACTAGAATGGAATACTAGAAGATATAAACACGTCCTAGAACATGGCATCGTTAACTTGAGCAACATGTTAATTTTAAAACTAGTCACAAATAATAAATAGTTAAATACGCATCATTTACAAGGTAAATCATTCATCGCTATGAGTATGAATATGCGTATGAACTAATTTGATATTTATAAAAAGTTGCGTAAAGAGTTGTTTTTAAAACAAAATGCTATATATGTTGGTCGTCACGTTAACAGTAGGTCAACTTGACCTAGTAACACCCATCATTTCAAATTTTTGTTAGTAGAGTTCATTGGTTAATGCCAATGGTGCTGGTCTTACAGTGAGAGGAGATATTTGAAACTCCATCCTCCATCTTTTCTTTCCCAATAGTGAGGGTAAACAAAAAGGGAAGCAAAGGGACAAGAAAAGAAAGAAAGAAGATTTTCTCCACCTTTAAGCATCCCAAGCAGCTCAAAGTCATTTTTTCAAAAAGAAAATATTATTTAAATTCCTCTGAAAGTTTCAAATCCTACTTTTTCATTTTCGTATTAAAAATGGATTTGTCAAAGAGACTGAATGCTTCTTATTCGATTGATTGAATCTCTCACCTGAGCAAGAAATTGCCCTCTGCACTTCATCTTCTCCTGCTGCTCTTCTTCCAGGTGCGTTTGATTTTTCCTCTCTCTTTTGTTTGTGAGTTTGATTTATATGCTTAGAAATCATGGAAACTGTGATAACCTTTTTTTTACCACATAAACAAGAATTTGCTCTACAATGCAAATATGTGCTTTTGGATAGGATAAAATCTGTTGATAACATGATACAGATTCAATGATCCTTATTACAGTTGCAGTTAACCAAGCAAAACCATAGTTTTTTGTCGGAGAAACATTAAAAAATCCGATGAGGACAAGCGGTTCTGCTTCTTCCAGAAGCCAAGAAGAAACAAGGTTTAAGGAGGAGGACGATGCTTCCCCCAGGAGAAATCGCCAAGATCAAAACACTATCCCGATTCAATACGCAGATCAACAACAAGCAGAGCTTTTTAGAAAACTCGATTCCTTAAAAGGCCACGTTCTCCGTGGTCAAGACTCACCAAGAGCCTCACATCATCAGCCACCACCTTATTACAATCCATATCCTCCTTATGGAATGTATCCTTCCCCTAGTAACCCGCCTCATGGTTTCCCAATGCATCAAAGCTTGTATGGTCATTACCCAAATCAGATGCTGCCTCGTCCTCCCTATCCTCCTCAAGGAGGACATTATGTAGACATTGGTCCTGACATACTTGACCCCCAGTTACACGACCCTAGATTCTTTCCTGGTACACCGAGTAGGTACGCTGATGTCCCTGTTTCGCACCATGGTGGTGGTGCTCAAGGCCATCATCACAAGAGGTGGCCTAGTGACATTAACTCTGAAATGGGTAGCGGTGCTCAAGGCCATCATCACACGAGGCGGCCTAGTGAAGTTAACTCTGAAATGGGTGGCGGTGCTTATGCTCGTGGGTATGTTCAAACTGCTGCTGATTCACGTCGTTGCCATCCTCTAGCAGGAGGTGCGCCCTTTGTAGCTTGTCACAATTGCTTTGAGCTTCTCTACTTGCCTAGGAAGAAGCTTCTTCTTTCTCAGGCAAAGCAGCAACAAAAGCTGCAATGTGGTGCTTGCTCCGAGGTCTTCAGTTTCACTATTGTCGATAATAAGCTTGTTTTCTCTTCTTCTTCTGCTCTTGAGGAGAGTCACCGAGCTCGTGTAGAGGTTGAAGATAGAAGTGCAGTGATAGATGATTGTCCACTTAAGGATGAGGAACACTCAGATGACGAAGGAGGAAGATCAAGCGTTTCTAGTGAACCACAAAAAGAGGTCGTCAAGTCTGTTCGCCGCAGAGCCAAAGCCGCTAAAGCTCCTCCTCCTCCACCACCTCCTGAAAACTCCAATCTTCTAGAGCTCTTTGAGTATTCTAACGTAAACAGAGCTGCACTCACTTACGGAATGTCGCAGCTAGGTTACAATAAGCAAGTATCCTTCACGAAACAAGAATCAGTAGCTTCTGAGACAGATATATCTTACAATGGTTACTATAATAACACTGAGGACGATTCAAGGATCTCGAACGCTAGTAAAGATGAGAGAGGACGTAGGAACCGAAAGCATCGCAGCGACTACAATAAAACCGTATCTAATGATGACCAATACGATAGGCAGCTAGAGGTTTGGGTGAACGGGCATCTGATACCGGAAGATCAGGTTATAAGCGCCGAGAAACAAGCTGGACCTGTTCAAGCTGGCAACTACTGGTAACTTTCTTTCGGTTACACAAATTTTGTTTTTGGTTCAGAGTCGTTAGAGAAATGATGTTTTTCTGATTAGGTATGACTACCGTGCTGGATTCTGGGGAGTTATGGGACACCCTTGTCTCGGTATCATACCAGTAAGAACTTTTTTTTCACAAATTTTCTATTTTACTTTCCATTTTCTATGTTTTTATGAAGAAATGGGAAATAATTATTGGTTGGTGCAGCCATTTATCGAAGAGTTTAGTCGTCCAATGCCAGATAACTGCGGTGCGGGGAACACAGGAGTGTTTGTGAACGGAAGAGAGCTTCACGAGAGAGATTTCGAGTTGCTTTCAGGTAGAGGTCTTCCTCGAGGGAAGAACCGTTCTTACATCGTTGATATATCGGGAAGAGTTCTTGATGGAGACTCCGGTGAGGAGCTTAAGAGCCTTGGAAAATTAGCTCCAACGTAAGCACAACAAAGTCTTTGTAATAGAGTTTTAGAGAAAGTTGATTATATATAACCCATTGTCGTTCATTGATAAAACTGTTGAAATGTGAATCAGGATTGAGAAGGTTAAGCATGGATTTGGCATGAGAGTTCCAAGATACCTAGCTTCATCAACTTGATTCAGCCCCTTCTTTTTTTTTGAGCAACGCAGCCTCTTCTTCTTGTTTCAATCTTTCCTTATTTGATTGAAATGTAAATTGTGCTTTATGTAACACATCATTGGTTTGTTGGTTATATTCTGATCTCTGACCCCACAGCTTGCTTCTTTTCTCTTTCTTTTTGGGTTTTGTATGTTATTCTTTCAGTCTATTTTTTTTTTCTTGATAAATTGCACCCAATAGCTAAGAAAAAAAATAAAAATTCACTATCTAACTAAAATCTCACTCTCTCTCCTTTTTTTCTCTTCCTATCTCTCACTTCTCTCTCTCTCTCTGAAAATCTAATTTCTATTTTCTTATTCCCTGAATAAGCCCATTTTCTTGTTTTGGAATCAAACCAAACCAGTTTGTGATTTTCGGTCTGGGTTAAAGATAACAACTCTGATTTTCTTGTGATCTTCTGATGTATGTTAAAATTGATATGTTTCTTTTGTTTTTTGTGGATCATTTTTTTATTCTGTATCAATAACTATCAACAAATAAAGTAAATTATCAACTCTATTTTCTTAGTCATCATCACTATTTTATTATTTATAGATCTGTCTTGATAGGCTGTACCTGTCCGTTGAATCGTATTCAAGAAAGAAGACACAGTAAAAGCTATTGCGGTAGATACGCATGTCCAAATTTAAGAGGCTGGTCCACGACGTAAAGATTTAAAACCCACGGGGGTCCAACATCTACGTCTTATTTATTCAGTATGGGCCTCATATTTTGTATGTACCCCATACCATGAATAAATTTGATTTACATTTTTATTAGGATTTTCTACAAGACTTAAACGTTAAACACCCTTTTTTTTTGTCGGCTATTTGATTGTTTAGCCATTACATTTTTACGCATAAATTGTATAAGCAGTGAAACAAGTTTTAAGTTGGAAAACAATAATCAGATCTAAGGCGTCATGTCTTTATCTTTAGCTCTTCTATCAATGGTGGTCTGGTCTCGATCACTCTCTCTGGATAAGTAAATAGGCAGTGAGCCGGGCCGGGGAAAACATGCATTCGCAAATGACATTTATTCTCATTCATCTCACAGCTTTGTACTTTCAGACAAATGTGTTTCAGTTTTAACAGTTGTTCATAATACTAATAGATTGCTTAGTCGATACATTTCGTTTCAGGCATACTTTATGCGTTATGAGATGTTGCAAGTATTTTTTTCAATTAGTGGAAATCATTAATGGTGGTGGTATCATGTCTCCGTGTATCTCATTGGCTTAATCATGCGTAAAGGAACAAATCATATGATTTGCTTTGCAATTATCTATTTAGTAGTATCTTTACAAAAACAATTAAGAAAGTCTAATCATTATATTTTATCTTTTTTTCTGGCTCTCTCTCTAGAAAACTGTAAATCTCACTAAAGCACGACCGACGCAACAAAAAAACAAGTAATTTTAGTTTACAGTATTATTCGAAGGGATTACAAAAACAAATACTAATGACTTTGAATTCAAGAAAGGAAAAAACAAAAATCCACTCTGTAATATTATTTACCAGGAAGCTCCTAGCTTTCATCAACAACCAAAAACATCCAAGAAAGCTAATACAAACAATTCAATACCTTCCAAAAGCAACACTGATCTATTCCTTTTCTGTCTGTCTAGTTCACACTTTCACATGGATAGATTGAGATCACTGTCTAAGAGCATGAAGATCGAAGGAAACCCATTTGGTTCCTCTCACCAACGCAATCAAATTTTCCTCAAATTCGTCGCCTTCTTCCTCCTCGTCGGTCTCACTTACCGTCTCATCGTCACCGATTCCACCGACTCTCCGATTGCACAAGTAAGAACCTCGCCGGATCCTCCCGGTCTCACTGCCTCAGTTGCTCAAGCTCCAGCCCCCGTTGTTTCCCCAGTAAACATCACCACTGCTGCTTCACAAAATGGTAAAAGAATCTTTCTTTGTCAAATTATTAGAGAAATCAACACAAAAGAGTAAGATCCAAGCAAAGTGATCCTTTTTTTAATCTAATCATATTAAAACCCCAAAATCCCACTGATGTTTTTGATTGAACCTAACAATTGTTGTAGCTTCCACAAAGTGTGACATCTTTACCGGGAACTGGGTACCAGACCCATCTGGTCCTCTCTACACCAACACCTCTTGTCGGCACATCCAAGAACACCAGAACTGCTTGAAAAACGGACGCCCAGATTCGAACTACCTTCTCTGGAGATGGAAGCCTCGCGACTGCGATCTCCCCAGGTTCGATCCACAGCACTTTCTCGACACGATGAGGAACAAGTGGTGGGCTTTCATCGGCGATTCAATCTCCCGTAACCATGTCCAATCCCTCCTCTGCATCCTCTCTCAGGTCAACACCCTCAAATAAAATAAAATAAAACTTTTTATCTCTAAAAAAATGAGATTCTGATGTAACGTGTTCAGGTAGAAGAGGTAGAAGAGATCTACCACGACAAGGAGTACAGATCAAAGATATGGAGATTCCCTTCTCACAACTTCACTCTCTCTGTCGTCTGGTCTCCTTTCCTTCTGAAAGCCGACGTCTTCGAGAACTCCGAAGGCGTTTCCTTCTCCGACATTCAGCTCCATCTCGACACCCTCGATCCCAAATGGACCGATCAGTACGTCAACTTCGACTACGTTGTCATCTCCGGTGGCAAATGGTTCCTCAAAACATCCATCTTCCACGAGAACCACACCGTTACCGGATGCCATTACTGCCAGGGGAAGAACAACCTCACCGAGCTCGGTTACGGATACTCATACCGTAAAGCTCTTCGCTTGGTTCTTGACTTTGTCGCTGATCCTAACCGTAAAGCTCAGGTTCTGCTCAGAACGACAACGCCTGATCATTTCGAGAACGGAGAGTGGAACAGTGGCGGGTTTTGTAACAGAACGATGCCGTTTAAGGAAAGCGAAGGAGAGATGAAGAGCGAGGATGAATTGATGCGTGATATCGAGCTTGAGGAGTTCCGTAAGATCCAAGAAAAAGAAGAAGGTTCCAACATTGCGTTACTTGACACTACTTCAATGTCGCTTCTCCGACCAGATGGACATCCTGGACCGTACCGGTATCCAAATCCTTTCTCTGGGATGAAGATCAAGGATCCGGTTCGTGTTCAGAATGATTGTCTTCACTGGTGCTTGCCCGGTCCGATTGATTCGTGGAATGATCTTATGGTGGAGGTCATGCTTAACCGGGAGATTGAAAAGGAGAACTAGCCTCTCTATTTCCTGACGTTTGTTTCTTTGTAATTAGTTATTTTGTTATATGAAAGCCCATTAATTTGATTTTTGGCCCTTGAATGGGTCCAACTACAAGCCCGTGTTGTTCTCTATGTGGGGGGGAACAAGACGTCGTGTCGGTTTACTTTCTTCAGCGTCGCTATCTTGCCGCTTTTGGTTCTTTCTTGTGAACAAGACGTCGTCTCGATATGCCAATTCTGAGCCAAAAACTATTTTTTGGGTAAAAATGTTAAGATTTTATACTAATTTTCAGAGTTTTTGACAGAAATTATATAGATACAAGTAGCGGAAAATTGAACAAAGCGACAACATGGAAAGAGAAGAAGAAGTAACCCCTAAGATCTAATAGTCAAATAAACATTACAATCCGAAGCTACAAGCCGGGAGCCAGAAGCCAAAGCTTTAGCCAAAAACCATTTGTAGGTCGTGTCGTGTACACAGCTTTTAAATTATTAGGATGTATTACTTTTTGTCGATTACAATCTTTTTTGTGGTCTACATATATCAATATTTGTTGTTTCATTATAAAAATTCTTTGTTTGAATCAATTTTGTTATAAAATATTTCACTTGTATTCAAAAAAGGACACTCATTACTTCTTCCATTTTCTTGAGTCGGCCGTTCACGTATGTATTATTGATTTTAGTAACCTTTCGTCGTCGTTTTTGTCGTCATGTTGTCATTTAAATATTTAAAACGATTACTATACACCCCATGCAGACCCCATGACACCCACTTCGCCTTAGCAACATAACATTTATTCGAATCCTACTTACTTCCTCCCAAACTTTCTACTACATGCCAAGTTTGCATGTGTTGGCCTATATTATACAGTGCAACCGCCTACATTCTAATCCACAGAGATTGAGATACTGTATATAGCAAATAATAAAATAAAATAATACCACAGATTTATAACCACAAGTATGCAATATAAAGGCATAAGCTATAGGTTGTTACCATAAAAAAAAACATGCACAAATGAGGAAGGCAATATAAATTATTGACTTCATCACAGTAAATTTCTTGAAGCTTGCATTAATGGCAGATGCAAACATTCCGCATATCGCAATCATACCAAGCCCCGGTGTGGGTCACCTCATCCCGCTCCTCGAGTTCGCAAAGCGACTCGTAGACCACCACCGTTTCACCGTCACATTCATCTTCCCCGGAGAATCATCACCGTCTAGTGCCCAAATATCCATTCTCAACTCTCTTCCTTCCTCCATAGCCTCCGTGTTCCTCCCTCCCGTAGACCTTTCCGACCTTCCCTCGACGGCGGGAATCGAAACTCGGATCTCACTCACCGTGACTCGTTCTAACCCGGCGCTCCGGGAGCTTTTCGGCTCGTTATCGGCGGAGAAACGTCTCCCGGCGGTTCTCGTCGTCGATCTATTTGGTACGGATGCGTTCGACGTGGCTGCTGAGTTCCACGTGTCACCATACATATTCAACCCAACAAATGCCAACGTCTTGTCGTTTTTGCTTCACTTGCCGAAACTAGACGAAACGCTGTCGTGTGACTTCAAGGACTTGACGGAACCGATTAGGATTCCCGGTTGCGTTCCGATAACCGGTAAGGATCTCTCTGATCCGTGTCAAGACCAAAGCGATGACGCATACAAATGGCTTCTCCACAACGCCAAGAGGTTCAAAGAAGCTGAGGGGATTCTGCTGAATTCCTTCGTCGACTTGGAGCCAAACGCTATAAAGGCTTTACAAGAACCGGGTCCCGATAATCCACCGGTTTACCCGATTGGACCATTGGTCAACACGGGTTCTTCTTGTCCCAACGATGAGTATGAGTGTTTAAACTGGCTGGACGACCAACCACTCGGTTCGGTTCTATACGTTTCATTTGGAAGCGGTGGAACACTCACGTGTGAGCAGCTCAATGAGCTTGCTTTCGGTCTAGCAGAGAGCGGGAAACGGTTTATTTGGGTCATACGAAGTCCGAGCGGAATAGCTAATTCTTCGTTTTTCAACTCACACAGCCAAACCGACCCGTCGACCTTCTTGCCACCAGGGTTCTTGGACCGAACCAAAGGAAAAGGCCTAGTGGTTCCGTCATGGGCACCACAGGTTCAAATCTTGGCCCATCCATCCACCGGGGGATTTCTAACACATTGTGGATGGAACTCGACTCTTGAAAGCATTGTGAATGGTGTACCCCTAATAGCTTGGCCTTTATACGCAGAGCAAAAGACGAACGCATTGCTACTTGTGGAGGATGTTAGGGTGGCTTTAAGAGCGAGAAACAGTGACAATATGATTGTACGAAAGCAAGAAGTGGTGAGAGTGGTTAACAGGTTGATGGAAGGAGAAGAAGGGAAGGCTATAAGGAATAAAATGAAAGAGTTGAAAGAAGGAGCTGTTAGAGTCTTGAGAGAAGATGGGCTGTCTACGAAGGCACTCAATGAAGTTTCCTTAAAGTGGAAATTTCACCAGCCAGAGGTGGAACAAGACACGACCCACAATATATGTAGTATTTAACTTTGTTTGTTCTCTAATGGACTTGATTCAAGAATAATGTTGATCTACCCAAATAACTAATAAAACTGCTTCAGTCACACAACCAAAGTTCATATCTGATGTAGACAGTTCCAAGGCATTGACTGTCAAGTAATCCTTTTACATCCATCTCAGAACATAAAAGCACAAAATATAAAATATAAACACAAAAGCCATGGATGCATGAGAGGGATCTATTGAATTGTGTAACGCGTACCTACTTTTTTCTCTCCCAGGCGAGCGTTTCGAGAAAGGTCTCTAGCTTTTCGAAAAGTCACTTTCTACCCTTGTTTACCCGCCAGACTGTTCCGCTTTTGGCTTGATTCCTCTGACTTTTCCCTAGCTTATTCAAATTATTCCTGTGTTGAGCTTTACCCAGCGGGTCCTTCACCGTTCTTGGCCAATACCCCCCGGGTTCTTCCCCTGACCCGTGGTCGGAGGGACCGCCGCCGGCCGTTTTTCAACATCCGTCGCCGACCAGAAGAAGCTCTAGATCTCAGCGATGGTTCTCTCATCTTTAGAGAAATGGTTAACCGAAGTTTATGATACAGGGGTTCCTGTCCTTTCCATCGTTTGAAAAACCTTTGCCTGCTAGAGAAGGGTGTCCCCAACCTCTTCTCCTTTAGCTTGCTTACTACACACAATTCACAGGAGTAGATAAAACGCAGTCCATCCGCTTTCTGGCGTAATCAAAAGTTATATCAAGATGCATAGAAGACTTTCCGTGGCAGAAAAAGGGAAACAAATCTGTTCAGATGAGCACCAAGCACCGAGAACAGCCAGAATCCGGGCAGAGCTCCCGGAGAACAATGAACTTCTCGACAAATGCTCACTCACCCTGATTGGAAGACTTACAAAACCGTCGGTACAAAGGATTTGGCCACTGCTTTCCTTTTTCACAGACCTCTGGAAGTCAGATGTCAGACCAATTGGAGCTGACCTCGGTAATGGACTGTTCCAGTTCCAGTTCGAACGTGAAGAAGACCTCTTACGAGTGTTGGACAAGAGACCTTACCATTTTGCTAGATGGATGGTCATAGTACAGAGATGGGAACCAACCCTGTCAAAGACGTTCCCTTCTATAATTCCCTTCTGGATAAAAGTGCAAGGGGTTCCAATACATCTCTGGTCAGAAGAGATACTTAGGAGTATCGGAAATGACATTGGGCAATTTGAATCGGCTGAAATTACCCCTCAATCCATGAGGATGAGAGCTCAAATCAACGGACTTCTCCCTCTGATCACATCTACCGTCATCGAGTATCCTAATGGAGATGAAGTCATGGCTACTTTGGTGTATGAAAGGCTGGAGAAGCATTGCTCTACATGTTTCCGCCTTGATCATGAGATACATGACTGCCTAGAGGAAAAGGCAAGGAAGAGAGCCCTCAAAGCTTCCATGGAAATGGAATCTAACAAACAACTATCTTATCTCTCGGTGAAAGAAGGCCGAGACGACTTGGACATTGAGCCCCACAAGGCTACTTTCCAATTCTCTGCATCGAATAGGTCCGAGCTACGGGAAGGAAGACCCCCAAGATACCCAAAGGAGGCTCCAGGGAGAAGAACTCACAAAGCTCAACCAAAGGAATGGCAGGAGAGGGAATCCTCTAGACGATCTTACCACTCCAGGGACCGCTCTCGCAATGAGGCCCGCCACTTCCACGCTTCCAGAGACCCATACAAACAGCGACCAAACACCAATTCGCAAGGAAGAAGTTTCTACAGAGAAATTCCTAGGAAGCAACCCTTAACTGATGACAATGGATCTAGCTCCACAAAAGAACAAGATCCACGGTGTGAAAAGGGGGTTCCCTTACAAAGACAACCTCCCTCGTTACCAGAAGAAGCCATTCAAAGGGCGAGGGGAGAGGTGCGTGATGTCATGCTGCAATATACCACTAGCGCTGATCCTACGGAACGAGAAGCTCGTAAGGAAAGGATGAGACAAGCGGAGGAACGGGGAGAATTGGAAGAAACAGCTATCCTAGTGGCTCAGGCCGCTCTGAACGCAAGCACCCAAAGACTAAATGGTAAGCAAATTATCACCACACCAGAGAGAATCCCTGTATCACAGCGACTGGGATCAACTCCAGTACAGGAGCGCAGCCCTGCTTCACAGCGACTCAGAAATACCTCACCCGGGGGTGCTGTCCTAGAACAACGTAGCACGGAAGGAATAGAGTTTCCTCCATGCTCTGAACGGATCCCAGCATCAAGTAGATTGGGACCTACCCCCGACTCCCCAAGAGGAACAGATCCAAATGATACAGTCTCTGCGAGTAAAAAGAAACTGGGCCGTCCTAGGGGAAGTAAAAATGCTCCACCAATTCCTAGCACATCGATTGCTTCAGGAGCACGTAAGCGCAGAGTAACACACTCTAAACCGTCCCCTGTGAGGAAAACACCAAGTGTGGTGAGGGCAAAACCAGCTGTCGACCCAGCTAGGGGAAAGAGTCAAGCAGGAACTTCAGCCACAAGTTCGGAAAACAGACCGCTCTGTAAAATGATCCCTGCAACATCGAGAAGGAAGAGGATGGATTTTCAAACTCCATCCATTCCCGGTCCTTAAAAATTACAAGCTGGAACTGCCGGGGTTTAGGGAATCCCCAGACAGTTCGACGTCTAAAGGAGATTCATCGCACTGTCTCTCCCGACATTCTTTTCCTTTCGGAAACAAAAAATCCCGATCCTTTCGTGCTCAGCAAAACTCAGCAGCTGGGATACGATCATCACCATCTCATACCGCCGACAGGCCACGGTGCGGATGGCCTAGCAATATTTTGGAGGAAAGAAACCAAGCTCCACATCCTCACCGCAAACGCAAACTTCATAGACACATGCATTGAGTATGAGGGAAAGTCTTTCTTTGCTGCTTTTATTTACGCAGACACTGATGCTGTAACAAGAAGATTATTTTGGAAACAATTGGTGTCGCTTATGAATAACAGAGAAGATTCATATTTTATTACTGGTGATTTCAATGATATTGTCAACAATGCGGAAAAGGAGGGGGGTCCAGCTCGAGCAGAGGGCTCCTTTGTGGACCTACGGTCATTTTACTCGGAAGGAGACTTGTACGACTTACCCCACTCAGGGGATTTTCTCTCTTGGAGAGGTAAACGAGGTGATTACCTCGTCCGCTGCCGACTGGATAGAGCAGCAGCGAATAGCGCTTGGGCAGAGATGTTCCCAACGGCCCGCAGCCAATACCTAGACTACGAGGGATCTGATCATCGACCCATAGTCACCATTGTTGAACCTGAGAGAAAGAAGCGCAAAGGAATGTTTCGCTATGATCGGAGGCTAAAAGATAATATTGAAGTTAAGGTCCTGGTGGAGGAAATTTGGAAAAACGCTGGAAGTGTCTCCATTAGAGAGAAGATCGCACTTACGAGAACAGCAATTGTGGAATGGAGTAAAACACAATACCGCAATAGCAGAGTGTTCATCGAACAGAAGAAACAAGATCTTGAACTAGCTATGATAAACCCAGCGGGAGACCAAGAGCTGATAAAGAAGATAAATGACGAGCTGAATAAAGCGTATCAGGAGGAAGAAGAATATTGGAGACAAAGAAGCCGCCTGCTTTGGTTAAAGTTGGGAGACCGTAATACGGGGTACTTCCATGCGGTAGCAAAGAACAGACGCAGAGCTAATAATCTTTCAGTCCTGGAAAAGAGCAATGGCGAGATGGTATATAAGGAGGAAGATATCACTAAGGTCATAGTGGAATATTACCATACTCTGTTCACATCAGTGGTGGGCGAAAGAAGAGACACTGTAACCCATGCCCTTCAGCGCAGGGTCACGGAGGACGACAACAACAAGCTGACTAGCCGGCCATTAGCACAGGAAATTAGAGATGCAGTCTTCTCCATTCACGCAGATAAGGCCCCTGGGCCGGACGGGTTTTCCGCCAGCTTCTTCCACTCCAACTGGGAGATCATCGGGCAGGATATAGTGAGAGAAGTGCAAGATTTCTTTGATACCGGAATCATTCCACCACGGATCAATGAGACGAATATTAGAATGATTCCGAAGATCCAAAGCCCGCAAGCTGTAGCGGACTACCGACCCATTGCCCTTTGTAATGTTTATTACAAGATCATCTCCAAACTCCTAACGAGGAGATTACAGCCCCTTCTGTCAACCATAATATCGGAGAATCAGTCCGCTTTCGTCCCGGGCCGAGCTATTTCCGATAACGTGCTGATCACCCATGAGGTCCTCCACTTTTTGAAAACCTCGGATGCAGAGAAGAGATGTTCCATGGCTGTCAAAACAGACATGAGTAAAGCCTATGATCGGCTGGAATGGGAGTTCATCGAGCTGGTCCTCACGAGATTGGGCTTCGACGACAAATGGGTCAGCTTAATCATGCAGTGTATATCCACTGTCACATACTCCTTCCTCATCAACGGCTCGCCTAGGGGAAGGGTTAAACCGAGTAGAGGTATCCGTCAAGGAGATCCTCTTTCACCATACATCTTCATTTTGTGTAGTGAAGTCCTCTCGGGACTATGTAACAGAGCAAGCGAAGAGGGTTCTCTTCAGGGAATTCAGGTTGCAAGGGCATGCCCCCGAGTCAACCACCTCCTCTTCGCGGATGACACTATGTTCTTCACCCGAGCTAACAAGAAAAGCAGCCAGGCTCTGCGTAAGATTCTCCGCCGGTACGAGGAAGCATCTGGACAGACGATCAATGCGGACAAATCGTCCATTTCTTTTTCAAGAAGGACCCCGGAGACTCTAAAGAATGTTGTCAAAGAGGAGCTGGGCATAGACAGCGAAGGCGGTGTGGGTAAGTACCTCGGATTACCGGAACATTTTGGAAGAAGAAAGAGGGATCTCTTTACTTCCATAGTTGACAAAATCAGACAAAAGGGCAAGAGGTGGACGAACCGTTTCCTGTCCAAAGCCGGGAAGCTTACAATGATTAAGAGTGTTCTATCTCCTGTTCCTTCTCATGCCATGACCTGTTTTAAATTACCGGTATCACTGTGCAAGCGAATCCAGTCTGCAGTCACAAGGTTTTGGTGGGATGACAAAGAAGGACAACACAAAATGGCTTGGACTTCATGGGAAAAAATGACGAAACCCAAAGCCATAGGGGGACTGGGGTTCCGAGACTTCCTGGCTTTCAATGATGCATTCCTAGGAAAACTCGCCTGGAGGTTATTCCACAATCCGGACATCCTACTCTCCAGAATCTATAAGGGTAAGTACTGTAACTCTGAGGATTTTTTAAGCGTAACAGAGAAAAAATCAATCTCACATGGATGGAGAGGAGTACTGCTTGGAAGGGACCTTCTCAGAGAAAACATGGGATGGATCGTCGGAAATGGACTGTCGATCAAAGCCTGGCAGGATCCTTGGCTGAGCATGACAGAGCAACAGAGGCCGATCGGGCCTGCGACCGAAACATCTTCAAATATTACGGTAGCAGAGCTATTTTTCGAGGGCACAAGGGAATGGAATGGAGAAAAAATTCTCAATATCTTCCCTCTGTGGGAGTCGACAATCAAAACCATCAAACCAAGCCTCGCGGGAGCACCGGATAAACTGATTTGGCTGGGCACAGACTCTGGAGAATACACCACTAAGTCTGGTTACCATACAGCAATAAAATTGAGAACGGAGACAGAGGAGACTACAAAAGATGGGGGGGGAGAAGTAGAATGGTTCAAGTTTATCTGGAATCTCCAAACCTCACCGAAAATCAAAATGTTCCTCTGGAAAGTGTTTCAAAAAGCCATACCTGTGGGCGAGGTCCTAGCAGCACGTCACATAACATCAGAAGTTCAGTGCAAGAGATGCGGAACTCCGGAATCTATAGCTCATCTATTTCTTCATTGCCCCTTCGCCAAAAGGATCTGGGCCTTGGCCCCTTTTGCGACGGAAGTTGAGTATAGCGGATTGATAGATTTACAGGATGTTTGGCTTGAGCTATGTGGCA
The DNA here is from genome assembly GCF_000309985.2 of Brassica rapa. Lineage (NCBI taxonomy): Eukaryota > Viridiplantae > Streptophyta > Magnoliopsida > Brassicales > Brassicaceae > Brassica > Brassica rapa. The sequence goes on from NC_024804.2 coordinate 275,024, forward strand.
AAATTTGTCTGCCTCCTACAGGTGTGGCGACCGGTCAACTAGCACCGTGGATTATCTGGCAGCTATGGATAGCGCGAAACCAACTGAGCTTCGAAGGGAAAACGTACACAGAGGAGGAAACGATGACGAGGGCTGTGGCCCTAGCGCGGGAGTGGCAAAATGCCCAGGAACCAAAGATACCACCAAAGCCCAAGAGCCCTCTGTGCCTGCCCCCCAGGCCCCCTCACTGTCTAGTGCTTAATACTGATGCAGCATGGAAAGCTACCTCGATGCTGGCGGGATTTGGATGGACTACAAGAGACTCAGCTAGAACCTCCTCCTTCACAGGATATGAGCGATTTGTAGGATCAGCGTTGGTTGCAGAAGGACTGGCTTTGAGAGAAGCTTTGACTAGATGTAAAGCGCAAGGGGTAAGGAAGCTGGTGTGCGAATCAGACTCGTCTCAGCTTATCAAGGCCATCAACTCTGGCGCGGTGAAGCCTGAAATTTATGGAATTGTTTCTGATATTCTTGAGCTGGCTAGCTCCTTTGATGTAATCTCATTCGGCTGGATTTCTAGAGAAAGAAACCTTAATGCTGATAAGATAGCAAAACTCTGTTTGTTGGAGGTTGAAGCCTTTATGGCTATCACCTAACTCCTTTATGATCTAATATAAGTTTGTGTTTCAAAAAAAAAACACAAAAGCCATGACAAAACACTAATTAAGCATTTCCCTTTGAAACAATATGATCCTTAACTGTTTCTATCGATGGGTCGATGATAGCTGCAATGTTATTTCCGAGAGACGACCCATGCAACCTGTAAAGAAAGGGCTCCAAATTCTCAACAAGATCACCAAACAAATCATTCATGTGAAGTTTTGCAGTTTCCAAAGTCTTCCTCAAGATTTGGATCTCGTATACATCCTTAGTCAATCTCACTAACGTACCTTCGTCACGCTTAAGAACCCATGTTTATATGTAATATACTGTTTACAGTACTGAAAAGAGAGATTTTATTTCTCTCAAATGAATCACAATGCTACAAATAATTTTATGAATTTTGTGGCTGATTTTATATATAATTAGAGGCGGCCGAAAGCATGGGCTTCATCCGCTTGGCCGAAGGGCCGGCTCTGGGTGGGATGCTCAGAAAATGTAAGAGATATATGGAATATATTTGAAAACTTATAACTATTGAATTACTTGAGCCAAAAAACACTAATTGTCTTACTTTGGATTCATTCATTCATGTTGCTTAGGTGCAATACATCTATAATATATCTCGCAAATTTTGTGCATGATTACAAAACTAAAAGATGTGTGAGATTAATGAAATAAAATAAAAAATTTGTATAAGTAAAAATAAATATAATAATCAGGAACATACTTATTATTATTGTAAAAAAATAAATATTTATTCAAGAACTTATATGCCCGTGCTAATGCGCGGATTCGTTTTTTAGTTATTATAAATAGCAAATTGGCGATTTGTTATCGTTTGAAACTCATTCTGTCTTGGTGATATCTGGAAAAAGAAGAACAAAAAGAATCAGTGACTTCAAGGTATGTGATTGTTGTTATGTTGATGATGATTACGATATTGAGTTAACGTTACGATATTCGTAAGTAGCGCAACTGGATTTACCGTTGCGCTACGTATGAATATGAGAAACTGGGGATCACAAACTACTACGTCACAAGCCGATCACTCTGCTAATTATGCGCTTGTGCTTCCTCCATTAGTCCATTGTCTAGAGAAAACCTAACTATGAGGCAGATGAGAGAAGCCAATCTTGCATCAATGCCACTCGATCTTAGTTCATCTTCTGAAATAGTGAATAAAGAACACAGCTTGTTGTCGACTTTTGCTGGACTTCAAACTGGGAATAAAGACTGGCCACCTACTGATGATGCAAAAACATGTCCTCCGCTTAAAACAAAAGCCCAACTGACTTTGTGGATCAACAGGGCCCGGTCTTATCATTATAAAAAGCGACTGGAATGTTTCACTGAGTTTGGCGTGGGTGAAAAGCTTCTCGAACCGGAAACAACAATGGCTCAAAAACCAGATTTGTCTTCTGGGAAAAAGAACAATGTTAGCAAACTGTTGGTCTACAAAGGTAGAGTCTCCAAGGGTTGTAAGTTCTCAACCCCCGACATTTTTTCTTGTACGATGATGGACCTGCCTTTCAGTATCATTAATGTTTTTGCAAACCATCCAGCAGAATCCTGCAGGATCAACAACTCCTCAGTCAGAAACTGGGTCAGCCAATCTCAACACAGCCACCCATGGCTCCTCCTCTGTGGATAAAAAGCTTCCCAAACCAGAAACAATAGTGGCTCAAAAACCAGATTCGTCTTATGGAACCACAATTGTCTTCTGTGAAAGGAACAATGTCAGCGAACTGTTGGTCTACAAAGGTACAGACACCAAGGGCTGTAAGTTCTCAGCCCCCAACATTTAGTATCAGAGGCTGACTTAATGTTTATGCAAACCTTCCAGCAGAATCCTGCAGGGCCAACAACTCCTCTGTCAGAAACCCGTGGCTCTTCCTGTGAAACAGTATCGCTTGCGTTATTTCCGTCTTTGACTGGAGAGAAGCAATCTAAGAAGCAGATGAGGAACACCCATATTCTTGCACCTAAGCAACATGAATGAATGAATCCAAAGCAAGATAGTTGGTGTCTTTTGGCTCAAGTAATTCTATAGTTATATAGCAAAGCAGATTTAACCAAAGTTTTCAAATATAAATATATTCCATAGATTTCTTACATTTTCTGAGCATCCCAGTCAATTCAAATTTAGGTTTTAGATTCAACAAAGAATAATCTGAACATCATTTCCTTTTTCAGTACTGTAAAGTGTATATATTACATATAAACATGTTTCGCATTTACATTGTTTTTTTTTACCAGAGTATCTACAAATACAGAGAAGGTTACAAACTACCACTGGAAGACATATAACTTTTTACATCAAAACTTATTCACCATTGGAGAATATATAAGAAACTGATCAATATCACACACACAAACACACGCATATATATGAAATCTTGGAGAGTGTCTGCATACGACCAAACCAATACACAAATTCCTGATGAATATAATAACACACTACTTAATTTCACTTTTAATGGCCTCCTCCTCTCCTCCATTTTGATTATATTGATAGGTTAATGATGTCCTGGGAAGCCAATCTTTCTGAAACATGTGCCAATGATTTCAGATTACATCTTATGAGTGCTTCCACGAAGTAGCAAGTCTCATCCTTTGTGTTTCCTTGAGGAACATCAACTACAAACGATTCAATCACCATTGTTCCTGGTCTTCCTTCGATTATCTCTGGATGAACTGTCACAATCGAAGAGTAGTTCTGCCGAAAGAAACATAAAACATATTTCAGATTCCTTCATTCTTCACTAAACGCAATCTGTATATGTAATTATGTATGAGAATTGAGTTACCTTAAGTCTATGGTCACCACCGATGATTTTGATACCAAGAATGTGTTCATCGTCGTCAAGAAGCTCCAGTCTCTCCGTACTTGTAGTTGCAGGGAGGCCAGATTTGACATTAACTTCTCTGAGGCTGCCTATTTCAGGATCGCCTATCACTGTGCATCTGCTCACAAATGGTTTATATTTCTGCGGCTCATCAAATCTCCTCACCACTGACCAAACCTATATATAGTTCAATTACTTTTATTTAATTCAATCATTAGCTTGAAACAAAAACTAAAGCAGAGGCCAAAATCTGACTAATCAAAACTAAAACTAATTTAATATATATATATAGAGAGAGAGAGAGATCAGAGGAAGTTCAATAAATCAGAAACTATTTAGTGAAAAGCGTACGAGACGAAGAGGAGCTTTGATGTGTTTGACAAGAGCAGAAGTACACTGGTCTTCTCTGCAGTTATGTTGATGATGTCTCCTTACGTACTGCATCGTCTCAAGTCCACCGTACATCTCCGTGCCTCCGTCCATATCCTCTTCCGATTAGAATCTTACTCTCTACTTCTCTCTGTCTGTCTTTCTTTCTCGGAGGGAATCTGTGAAGTGAATGGATGTGTCGAAGAAAACAAACCAAAATATAAAGGGAAGAAAGATGCTTCGGTATGCAAGAAAAGCATTTAATTTAATATTTTCCGCCAATAATCAATGAACCCCACCGACATATTAAACCCTTTATTATTGTGTGCCTACACTCTTTTCTTTAGCTTCTTCTCACTCACACATTTAATCTTTCTAATAGCTTTTCTTTTAAAATATAGCAAAACAACAAAAGATTAATCAACTGTTGTTTCTAGTATGACTTTCTCAGACCTAACCTGAATAAAACAAACCAATGCTCCGAAAATTATTTGTTATGATGAGGTAAGGTCGTTTCAAAACTTTAGAGATATTTTGTTAATCAAATATAAAAAAATAGAAGTAGACCATATAGTGTTTATAATACTAGAGTTTTTTTACTGAATTGTTAGGCTTTTAATTTATTTTGTGTATAATCGACCAAACATAAACATAACATCAATTGCTTTGTAACATGCACGCATACCGGATTTTTAAATGTGTTATATCGATGGGTTTGTACATTGTTTGGTATGCTAATTAGAGTAGATAGAATATGCTGAGTTATATTCTAGCTAGTAGGTCTTCACATATATACTAAAGTTCCAAAAGTAAAAGGATAGGTTCATTCATACATTGAATTTGAGAATTTTTCATGCATCGGGTCCCATATGTCTTGACGAACCATAATAAATATAATTTCCTGTTGTTGTTTACCTTGAATTTAGTTGTTAAAAATATCAATTGCATTATGATAATGTCTAGTTACGGTAATACCATATATATCGTTTTAATAAATACTACTCTGGAGGAATTATGAGTATCAGTCGGAAGATTAATACGTGATAATGGGGAGAGCTTCTGATTTGTTAAATCTCGTAGTGAAAACGGTTCAGCCAATTGTCATATGTCAATGGTTGGGAACCGTCTTCCCAATAACATATCTTTCAATGTTCATGTTCCTGCTCAAAGAAACCGACGAAAAAAAAAAGATTAAGCGCAAGTAAATTAAATGCCATGCAAAGTTATCAACCGCTAATCACGCTTCCAAAGTTCCAAATCAGTAATTTATGCAAAACTGTTATAATTAGTGATTTCAACTTTTGTTTTCTCAGAGGACCCATATTGACTCTTTCTTCAAACAAAATAAAACATATACACGTCTAAGATAACTACAAAGTTAAATGATAACCTTATCTTCCAACGTACTAATTATGGTTTAAGGTTTGAGATATAAGAATCTCTCTATCTTGTAACCATTTTAGCCAACACAAATAACTAAAACTGGAGTTTTATCAATTCTACAAAAGTCATTATCTCGTCTATTTTAATGCTAGCTAAGTTATACTACAGTACTTGTAAGATTAAGGAGCGGTAGTTGATGATAATTATAGTAACCTTATCGGATAGGGTAGGACAGGATCAGCTTTGGGCATTACGCATGCAAATAAAGAACGCAGACAAAGATGGCTTTCACGTAAATGCTAACGGCCACATGATAAAACGACCTCTTTTTTAGTAACAGCGACATCACAACTAAATATGGTCAAACTATAGGAAAATATGTTTACGTGTCGTTTTATTATTGGCGTAATTGTCTGACTATTTTCATGTTCTCACTTATTGTGGCGTCTCTCTTGAAACTGACATACGTTGCAAATCTACTTTTTGCTTACTTTGATAACTTTTTTGCCGGCCAATAGATTCTCGAATCTGTGCAAGCGAATCAAATAAGAAAGAAAAGGAAAACGTTAAAAATGTAATTTACTTTTTTTGCTTTTATCCGCAACCACCGAACCAATGGTCTCTTTTCTCGTTCAGTCAAAGACATGGATTCCCCGGCTTACACTACACCAGCCAATTCGCCTAAGAGCATCTTCAACCCAAAATTTCATTTTAGTGAGAATAAAACTCCAAAATGAAAATTTGAAGGTTGGTTATTCCAATCATAAATCCTCAAAAAATCTTTAAAAGTATTTATTTGCATTACAATCTTTGATATTAACAAAAGTTACTAATATTTATAAAAGAAATAACTATAAAAACCAAAAAAAAATACTACAAGATAATTTTGAAGTTGTGAACAGTAAAACTTCAAATTTAAGATTTCACTATTTACAACCTCAAAATTTGAGAATTTGAAATTAGGATGGAATGACACAAACTTCAAAATTTAAGGATTTGAAATTCAGTTGGAAATGTCTAAAGAAACGATTCAGTATTCACAAGTTTTGGACTGATTCAGCCAATATGTGCTTGACCATATCGTTTTGAACATACCATTTTTTTTCTGCTTATCATGGGAGACATGCCTCGCCAATTCGAGTCCCCCATGATGAAAAAGAACAAACATTCACAGCCTCCAAGCGCATCAGGAACCATAACTTCTGTTGCGCGTAAAGTAAGGTCTTAGACATGTCCAAAAGAGTAGAGAGCATATGTGAATCAGGATATTAAGTTTAACGACTATTACAGTTCTGACGATGACTACTAGGAAGCTGAATAACAAGTATCAAACGTAAGAAACTCCTCGCCTGATCTGTAAAGGACCATAACAGTATATAAGCCGATGAACACAACAAACAAAAGGCATTCCTCAAACATGAGACAGTAAGTTTTGGCTTGTAATAGAACAAACAAAATTCACAATCCTTGAGCTTTGCTCCGTTCTTCAGCCATTCTCTTCTTGATCTCATGTGCCGCATTGAAAATCCCCATCGTTGGTTGGTTACACACAAAGCACTTCTTGTTCTTCGTGTGATGCTGCATATCATTAAATGAACCAAAACTCACAAACCAAACACGCATAATCATCATAACTGGCACTTAAATAAATTCATCATCATACCTTTAGAGCACAATGCTCGCAGAAGTAATGCTTGCACTTCGTCACAACTGGATCAACGAAACTCTCTCTGCAAATGAAGCAAGCAAAGGGTAACGCATCCTCGTCTTCCTCACTGTCAGCCTCATCATCATCTTCGTCTTCAACTCCCATAGCTTTGTTTCTCTTCCTAATCTTCTCTGCTTCTTCCCACTCTTTCTCTATCTGCCACCCAGGTTTGTAATCTCCACGGTCGTGCAGAAACTTACACGAGTCTCCATACCCACAGTAACCAGTTTCTTTGTAATCCTTGCATATATCAGGCTGGTAATCGAACCTAGCGGATACTCTGATGTGCGCAGAAGCTCTCAACGGCCCATGTGAGCCTCCAGCCTTCTCGCTGGAGATGGTTTGCTCTCTTCTAAACCCGGCTTTGTGATCAGTATATCCATGGATTCCAGTATAGAGCTTCTCATCGGAACCCTTGTTTTTATTCCCTTTCAAAGCTTCGTCTGCTCGCTTAAGAACTCTCTCACGGATGGCTCGTGCGTCTTGGTTGAAGTCGGTCTCGGTCTCAAGAGTCGCGGTGGCTCTACTGTCGTTCTGAACCTGGATCTCCTTTGATGAATCGTAGTGAAAGACGACGGCTTTCTCAGCAGCTTCACCCGTCGTCGTGGCAGAGCCCTTGGACGGTCCAGAGGAGAAGAACAGCTTGTTGTCGGGCTTAGCAACTTTCTTGAGGTTGTTCAATATAGAGGTTTCGCTTTTGGCATCTGCATCTTCTTCATCAGCATCAACCGCAGGTCTTTTCCTTAGATTTTTAGCTTTAGATGGCTTCTTGAAGAAAGTGCAAACTGAAAAAAAAAAACAGAAGAATGATTATTAAATAAATGGGAATTTTATTTAAAGCTAACAAAGAAGAAGAAACACAGTGACACAAGTTAGATAAGTACCTTGTTGAGATTGAGAAGCTTCTTCTTGCTGACATGTTTTGGGTTCTTCTCCAGAGTCTGACATTGTGAGATCAAATTTGAAATTTGCGCCCTTTCCTGCAAATTATAATTTCAGATTAGAGTTGCTTCTTAGCTCGTACTGATCCTAACAATTCAATCGACTTACGAAACGTAAACCTAATTCTTCGATCCACTGAGAAATCACAATACCTAAATAATCAGAGCTAAGAAACCACCCTAAGCTTTACTCGATTGTACACCGATTCCATTCACAGGTATATACCGAAAGCAATCGCTAACAGATAATCCACAACGAAAAAAAAAAACACCACAGTTCCGAAGTTTCTTAATTGAAAGCTCGACGAAGATCAAGAGGAGAGAAGCGAAAGTTGGAAGAAAGAAAATGATGTAAATAATACCTTTAAGAAGCTCGGAGATCCTCGCCGGTGAAGTACGTCGGGAAGAAGAACCACGACGGCGTTCGCACTTTTCTGATCTGAAACGGTTCTATTCAGAAGAAAAGGAGAGGAGAAATAACTAATAAGGAACCCGAGCTGAGACTGGCGGTTTAGTTAAGAGGCCCAATCTTATTAATGGGCCCAATCCTTCTATCTTGTTTATACAACAACCTCGCATCTTTTAGGAACATCAAGTTTAAAAATTATTTTGTTCGTTTTCATGTTCAGACGATTTGTAATTACTTTTATTTTTTTTTTTTTTTTAACTGGCTTTCATATTAAAAATTAAAAGGAAGAGAGTTTACAGAGAAGACAACATAACAGAGACAACAATCTAAAAAAAATACAAGGGAAATTAAAAGAGAATAAAGGGAGATGGTCGCATGGTGTAAAAGACCATGGAAGTGACAAAAGTTGTGCAGCAGAAGAGAGGCTGCACAGTTTAAATAGTAGACCAAAGCGCCACCAAACTAGAGCCAAGATCAGATCCACGCAAAGCGGTGGACTTGTCTTTAGCCTGTTTGATGACCTCCCGAGATAACAATCTATGAGATTTTGTGAGACCATTGTGGTAACGAGCATTACGCTCTTGCCAAATAGCATAGATACTTCCATGCCAAATTTGAAGTACTGCCGCAAGCTGTACATGATTCAGTGTAGTCGTAGATAGCCAAAGAAGCAGAACGTCCCACTGAATTGGAGGATTAGTGAAACCAAGTACGCGTATGGCATCTTTCCAAACCATGGAGGAGTAAGAGCATAGAAAAAACAAATGATCCCTTGATTCGGGACTTCTTCCACAAAGGAGACAGCAGTTTACCAACTCATAGCCCCAAGATAGTAAACGGTCCACGGTCGGATTACGGTTAAGTATGAACAGCCACGAAGTAATCTGATGCTTCGGGATAACGGCTTTGCTCCAAACTATCTTCCACCAAGAAACAAGAGGCTTAGGCATTCTGGTAGCCTTCCAAATTGCTTTAGAAGAGAATTTAGCGCATATATGATCCCCAACTTTCCAGATAGCATAATCTGAACCTGGAGATGGAGAAAAAGTAGTAAGGTACGCTTGCAAGTTCACTTGTGTATCAGATCTAGCAGGCCTTAGAATCCAAGATGAACCGCTGGTAATGGTTGATACAAGGGCATCAAGAGGAATGCCCAAATCAGAAGGACCCGAAAGCCCCAAATAATCAATCAGGATACCAAAAGGCGTCCAAGGGTCGAACCAGAAGAAAGTTTCTCCTCCTCCACGGACCACTATCCGAAGGAATGACAAAGCAATGGGCCTAAGCTTTAAAAGCCGTCGAAACGTCCATGAAATGGAGTAGTTTCGTGAGTTTAGAGACCAGAAAGAACCTGATGAAAGGTATTTATCCCTTACCCACGCAACCCATATAGAGCCAGCTCTGAAGTAGAGCATCCATATCAACTTGATGCCAAAAACTATATTCCAGGAAGAGAGACTCCTCATGCCGAGACCACCTTCAGATTTAGGACAACACAGAGCTTCCCAAGCGACTTTCGCAGAGGCCTTATCCAACTTTCCATGCCAAAGGAAAGATGAGAGCAGTGACTGAATCATTTTTAAGACCTTTTTTGGAATGCAAAACGCCGAGGTCCAGAAGCCCAGAATACCCGGAATCGTAGAAGAGATTAGCTGGAGTCTTCCAGCAATACTCAGGTGCCGATTCATCCATCCATTAAGCTTCCTCCGAACTTGAGTAAGCAAAGGATCACAATTTCTAACAGACAGCTTTTTAGAGCAAAGTGGCAAACCAAGATAACGAACTGGCAATTGAAGAGACCTCAGTCTAAAGCGGTTCAAAATATTTTGCTGAGATTGCTCAGAAAGACCTGAAGAAAACATTGAAGTTTTGGAGATGTTAACTTCCAGTCCCGAAAATTTTTCAAATTGGGACAGAACTGTAAAAACTCCCGCTAGAGACGTTTCTGACCCGTCTAGGAAGATTAATAAATCATCTGCAAAGGCCAGATGGGTAAGCTTTACATCTGCACAACCTGGATGATAACCAAAGATCCCATCCTCTGCTCCTCTATTCAACATATAGGATAGAACATTCATCACCACCGCAAACAGGAGAGGAGACATAGGATCTCCCTGCCTTAAACCTGTCTTTCCTTTAAAGAAGCCAGCAGTAACCCCATTTATGCTCAGAGAGAAAGAAGGAGTGGTGATGCAAGCTCTAATACCAGCCACTAGTTCTGCGGGAAAACTCATGGCCTTAAGAGATTCAAGCAGAAAATCCCAGCGAACCGAATCAAAGGCCTTAGATATATCAACCTTAAGCGTTATCCTTGCTGAGCGATTCTTCTTGTGATAACCATTAAGAACTTCAGAGGCTAGCAGGACATTTTCCAGCAAGAGTCTGTTCTTTATAAAACCTGTTTGATTAGGAAGCACCAGATCAGGAAGCACATCTTTCAATCTGTCTGCCATGATTCTGGAAATGAGCTTATACAAGGTATTCAGACAAGATATAGGCCGAAACTCTTGAATATTTTCAGCTCCTGGTCTTTTCGGGATCAAGATCAGAGAAGTCGAGTTAAGTCCCGATGGTATGAACTTAGTGTGGAAAAAATCCAGCACCGTTGAACAGACTTCGGCACCTATAAAACTCCAAGCTGCTCTGAAAAACTCTGCTGTAAAGCCATCAGGACCAGGGGTACGATTAAGAGAGAGCTTAAACATCGTTGACTTAATCAGGTCTGCCGTGATAGGAGCAGAAAGATGAGCTTGATGCGTCTGGCTACACCCAACAGAGATGACTCTAGAAAGGTAGTTTGGCAGAAAAACACAATAGGAGCCTCTCAATGTACATAGAATACCCGCAAAGTGGGCAGCAGCAATCTGATGTACTTCTTTAAGTGATTGAGATCGTGACCCATCCCCACGAAGCAAGTAAGAGATTCCATTGAGCGCATTTCTAACCATGGTAATGGTGTGGAAGAAACGAGTATTTAAATCGCCAGCTTCCAACCATTTGATTCTAGAACGTTGACGAAAAAACATTTCTTCCGCCAGTCGTAAGAACACCCAATTTTCTCTAGACTGCTTCTCCAAGGCAATATTATCTTGCGACGGCAAATTAAGGGCCTGAATCTGATGTGAATCAAGAATCAACTTTGCCTCCTGAACTCTTCTTTCAATCTGGCTAAAATTCTCCTTACAAAGAGATTTTATAGGCGACTTGAGCTGCTTTAGCTTATAGCACAATGCAGTGAGATTCTTTGCAGGAGCCCCCAACTGAATCCAAAAATCCAATATAGTAGGAACAAAAGATGGGAGTTTAGATAAATAGCTTGGAAACATGAACGGGCGCGTCCCAAAATCAGGCTTAGTAGAGGTAAGCCTTATATGACAGGGGGTATGATCGGAGAACTCTGGAGGTTCGAAAGAGCAAAACCCTTTGGTATATGATAGCTGCCACAAGTCATTGACCAGACATCTATCAATTTTCTTGCCAATAGGAGCAGATGGGCAATGATTTGACCAAGTGAAACGCGGTCCCTGTGATGATAGATCAAAAAGACCAATATCAGACAGACACGAACCAAACTCCCTCATAGGTCTCGTGGAAGTGATTATTGAAGGGTTAGAAGACTCCTGAGGGTCCAAGATCTCGTTGAAATCCCCACAAACCATCCACGGGTGAGCTGCTAAGTCAAAAGCAATAGCCGTGTCCTTCAAAGAGGTCCAAAGTTGTCTACGATCCTCTAACTCATTAGATGCATAGACCGCCGTAAAGTAGAAAGGTAGACATTCTGACGGAAAGATCTTTACAGTGATTGATTGAGCATCCGCGAACAAAAACTGCACCTTGATGGGGTCTTTGTAAACCAGCCACACTTTACCAAGGTCAGAGAACTGATAATTAGCAATAAGCTTCCACTCCGGCCCCAACACCGATAGAATAGACATACTATTAGCCTCGCTAACATGCGTTTCCAAAATGGCACCAAAGCAAATTCTTCTTTTATTAATCCACGAAGATAGAGGTCGATGCTTCGATAAATCATTGATGCCTCGCACGTTCCAAAAAAATGTATCCGACATATATAAAATCATTGGGGTTTGCTATCCCCTAATAAAAGGGGAGGCGAACCACCTGAGCCAGGGGACCTTTTAGCAAGCTTCCGCTTCTTATTCTTTGTAGACTTAGACCGAAACTGAGGAGAGGGATAATGCTCAATTACCGGCTTTAAGACCACCAAAGGGAGATTTGAATCAGCCTCGTTCTGCTCAAGAGGTTGATCATCTTGATCAAGTATAGCAAACGGATTTAGAGACACCACTTGTAGATTCTCCTGCACACCATCTCCCGCAGATTTGGAAGGTACAGTATTAACTGCTGGTATAAAAGGCGCTTCTTCTAGAGAAAAATCAGATTCAGTTCGGGAAGCTCCAGGGTTCGAAACCGTGGCTATAGAGTTGTCCACAGTATGAGGCTGAGGAGTACTTAAGGTAACAGCAGAAACCGAAGCTGCCTCCACAACATCAGTAACCAAAACTACCTCCGCGACATCAGTAACCAAATCTACCTCCACACCAGAAGAAACTAGAGGAGGTATATTCACTCCCTGATTAGGAAGTGAGGCAGACCGAGAGAGCCCTATTTTTCCACTCCCATATTTAGCCCCCGGCACTGAATCCAAATCCATTAGAACCGAGTTCATACAAGATTTAACGGGGACGGAATGATCTTGATTGCGAGAGTCCTTGACCGTCTGTTTGTTTGGGACCCATGCTTTAGGCGTGTCCTTCCCTTTTTTAGAAACATTTTGAGCTCTAGAGCTTCTCTTTGTTCCAACTTGATCTTGCTCCTTATGAATAGGCTTGCGAGAAGGGCAGAAATTGGCTTTATGTCCAATCTCGTTGCATACTGGACATAGGGGAGGAAGCCATGGATATGAAACTTCAAGGACATCCACCATGCCATTCTCTCTTTCAATCTCCACCTTTTCAGGCAACCGAACAGTCAAATTAACAATCACCTTAACATCAACTGAAGAAACACTCGAGAAGGGCTTAGCGTCCACTATCTTTCCCAACGGCCTGGAGATAATTTCCAACCCCTCATCTGTAAGCAAATCAAAAGGCACACTAGAGAGAGTAGCCCAAATAGGTGCACGTTGCAACGATGGAGGATCAATACTAAAGGAGGCTTTCCATTCAGTAACAAAGAAAGGTGAGTCACCCACTCTCCACAGTTCGTGTTGCAGGATACGCTGCCGTAGAGACACCGAAGGGATATAGAACAGATAGGCGTTCTTGGAGAGGTTATGAATCGTAACCCTTCTGTCTTTTCCCCACAGATAGTTAAGAACTCCCCATATCTTTCCATACGAAGGAGCATTACCATAAAAGATACCGACAATATAGTCAGAATGAGCTTTCGCACCTCTTTCGAACACGGCGTTAGGAATCTTTACCCGAGGGACTCCTTCCGCAGAGTGAGTAACTGGGATAGAAGATTTCGGAAAATTTCTCGTCGCTTTCACTCTGCTTAGCCAATTAAACTCAGAACTCTGAGAACAAACACCTTTTTTTGGGACCGAGTCTGAAGAAGACCCAGATTTATTGTCCAAAACAGTTTCCGTACGAGTTGACATATTTTCAACCGGAACCTGAACCGGAACAGAAGCTCCTGCTGGAGGAACCAACGATGCTAGAGACACACCGGACGGGGAAGAAGAACAAGGGATTTTGTTAGAGCCAGGAGAAGCTTCCGACATAATCACATCCACCGACACAGGCGGAGAAGAAACTGAGCGAAGGTCAGAAACAGGGGGGACAAGGAACAGTAGGTCGGGGGGGACAGGAGGCACCAGGGGCGACTCCGATACACCGGCCATCGGAGGAGAAACGGTTGTAATTACTTTTAAAGAAACTCTAGGAGAGTAAATATTAATTTTAAGCGACTGATCATTAGAGATTAGGCCATATCGATAACTATATTCACAAAAATTGACGAGTGTATAGATAAAAATACCTTCTTATATATTCAAGGAATTTCTCTACAAATTGGCCATTTCGTTTTGGTTATATCTGTCTGTAAGTGGATCATGGGAGGAGCCAGCTTTACGTGCTCCATTTTGCACCGTCGCCTTTGTACTCAGATTAAGATTTTGAGCGGTTGTGATTCCTCGGAGCACCCATTTTATATGGGACCCATGTGAAACGATGGTCCCGCTTCTTGTCTCTTCGTTCCACTTGTGACCTGCCATTGCCTACATTACTGGACGACAATCTCGCCTGCGCTTTCTTCACATAAAAATCTTTTTTATTTTATTTTTTCCTATAAAATAAATTATACCTCTTTTTTAATTATATTTTGCTTACCAAAACATATTTTTTTGTTTGTCTTAATTAATCACCACCTTTGATTCATTATATGCAAACATACAAAAGTATATTTAAATTATAAATATATCATCCTTGTTAATTAAAATTATACATATTTTTTTAATAAGACTAAAGACAGAGAATTTTTGAACACTAAATGTATTTTAGTCATAAAGGGCGATTTTTCAAACCAGCATTTGAAAAAAAGCTTGAAACAGTGTTGGTTAGCCATATATGCATACCTACTATAACTTGATTTATAAGAATATTCAATTAAATTGTGTTATGTAGTCATTAAACAATAAAAACACGTAAAAATATTTTACCATTTCTTGTTCAAATGTAATAGAATGGCTCATACTTATAAGTTACAAGTTCTTGAATTAAAATTAAATATTCAAAAACGGCTCCGACTAAGAGGGTGTGAAAATTTAGTGATTCCGTGTGGTAGGTATATCAAAATGGAAAGGAGTATAGTCCCCAAATGAATGAATAAGAAAAGAAAGAAATAAGACAATTCCCTCCAGGCCCATTTAATAGGTAAAAGGCCCTAAAATAGGAAAGAAATCATTCCGAAAGAAGAAGCAAAATTCAATACAGACTAAAAGACTAATATACCCTTTCAAGAGGAGATAATTACGGTAAAATACCACCAACGTCCATAAAATGCCATCCTACCCATCTGACTATTGAATCTCCGCCCTTGCTTCCTTATCACTCGCAAAACTTTTACTATCTCTATCTTTTTCTCTCACACCCTTCCTCCATGAAAGCTTACAGCTTCAGCTTTTCTTCGCACTGCTAAACTCTCACATAACTCTTTCTTATCATATTTTTTTACCATTCACTTTTTAGATTTCATATTTCGCTGGTGGAAAAGCTCACTAAACTAAGCTAGTGCTCTACCTATCACTCGGTAACTACCGAACTTTGATTATTATTTTTCGTGTTTAGTTTGTGTTATATCAGCAGATAACATAGCTAACTGTATTATATTCAGTTTAAATGATTTGGATAAAATTATGGACATATAATTTTCTCATTTGTTTGTATGTCAGACAATGGTATTGTTTTAAGTTTTAACTAAGCAATTCGATTTATTTTCAGTTTATTTGGTTCTCTTTCAATAAAAGTAAAAAACAAAAAACAAAAACAAAAAAAGCTCGAGAAATGGCTCCCAAGAGCAACCGTGGAAAGACAAAAGGAGACAAGAAGAAGAAGGAAGAGAAAGGTATCACCAATAGTGAAACCTTATCTATATGAATTTCAATTAAAAAAAATAAGCTGTTGATTAATTTTCTTTAATTAATAATTAAATTATAGTTTACATATGAACCATGGTTTACGGTTTATATGCAGTTCTTCCGGTTATGGTGGATGTCATTGTGAACCTTCCGGACGAGACGGAGGCTATTTTGAAGGTTCGTGTGATTATTTTCCTCGCATCATTTTCGAATTGTGTTGTTATTTCTCATATTTCTTGCGTGTTAACAACTGTTTTTTGGGGTAGCGATTTCTTTGTGAAATTCGTTATAACTTTTAACTTACAACCCGTTTTCTATTTCTTTGTGTTTAACACTTTCATGCACCTGGCTGATTTCTATTACATTAGTTTCTTGACTGTATAATTGTATAATTCTGAAACTTTATCTTAATATGTTTCATGTTTTGCTTTTGATATATAAACTCCCAATGTGCATGGCCGATTTTCTTGTCTTTGATTTTGTTGTTGTTGGGATAAGGTGCGAAAGAATACACGTTACCATAAAAATTGATAGTTATACATGCTGTATTATTATTGTTTTTTCTAAATAAATCAATTTCAATTGACTTAGAATTATCTTTTATTTTTTTATCATTATTTGAACGTGTATATAAATACAAAACTGTGTGTAACACACGAATTCGATTATCAACTTATTCACTTATTTAATATTTTGGTCAATAAATTACGTAGACGTTATATAGACAGTGAAATATGTATAACGATAACATGTGTATATATACAAAATTATCGTCAATAAACACGTACAACTAATATTCATATTTTTCGAAAATTTGTTAAACAGTTTTCTTCTATGATGCAATATCAGTGGTATATATAAGCCGTATTCCAGGCATAGGTTACGCATGTTTATTATCTTAGAAGAAAATATGATCAAATGTAGATTTAACAGAGAAGCACGTATGTCTGAAAACAGGGCATATCAACGGACAGGATCATAGATGTTCGTCGGCTTTTATCCGTTAACTTCGACACCTGCCATGTTACCAACTATTCTCTCTCCCATGAGGTAAAAAAAACTATGAATGATATTTTGAGTGGAAGTTTCTAAATCATTTTCTCGTTGGTTACTTGTTAATGTTGGATGGTCCAGAGATATTCATATTTATTGGGGAATCTCATAGGATCTGAATACCAAAGTAAGGAAAAAGCAAATGAAAAAGACTTCTGTCTAACATCTGATAAAAAAATGATTTTAAGTGTGATTGTGCCTAAAAATTGCTAGTTTTGACTTTTCTTTCCCTTTTCTGCAACTAGAAATGTTACCAGAATAAGTTATTTTTTCACTGATTAAATCATAGGAATAGTATAAAGA
The DNA here is from genome assembly GCF_000309985.2 of Brassica rapa. Lineage (NCBI taxonomy): Eukaryota > Viridiplantae > Streptophyta > Magnoliopsida > Brassicales > Brassicaceae > Brassica > Brassica rapa. Next base: position 292,281 of record NC_024804.2, read on the forward strand.
AAATAAAAGTTAGAATCATAGTAATAGTATAAAAGGAGTAAAATTTGTACTGTGGTAAAATACTCACGATCCATGTCTGTCGTTACAGGTAAGAGGATCGCAGTTAAAAGACACAGTGGATGTTTCGGCGCTTAAGCCGTGTGTTCTCACGTTAACAGAAGGTAAAGTTCCATCGTGCATCAATTTGACGTGACGCTCGTTTTTAATCTGTTGCCGTTAACGCGCCGTAACGGATATAAAAAACGTGCAGTTACATAAACGATGTCGTATTAATTATATGCCAAAACGGCGTCACATAAGCTTTTTTCGCGCTTCTTCTAATTAGGTGACGTTTGCAATTTTTTTTTTCCGTTCAGAGGATTACAATGAGGGAACCGCGATGGCGCACGTTAGACGGCTGCTTGACGTCGTCGCCTGTACTACTTGCTTCGGTCCGTCGCCGGAGAAATCCGATTCGGTGAAAAATGCGCAGGTTAAGGGAGGTGGAAAGAATCCCAAACAGACTGAAACGTCGCCTCCGCCGTCTCCTGCGCCGAAGGATGCGGTTGTTGATGAAGCCGGAGAGACTAGTCACTCTTTCCCTAAGCTCGGAAGCTTCTATGAGTTCTTCTCTCTCGCTCACCTCACTCCTCCTCTTCAATGTATGATCCTCTCCCTCTCTCTCTCTCTAACCTTAATTTTGATGTCCATTTTCTCAATCGATCTGTGTGTGTTTATAGATATAAGGCTCGTGGCGAAGCGGGAAACTGAAGATATCGCGGCGGAAGATCATCTTCTCTCCGTCGATGTAAGCCGACGATTACGATAACACAAAGTTTCTCATTCTATAATTCGGTTGGTTTCTCCATGTAGCGAATCGGCGTTTTGGTGATAACGTTTGCGTTTGCGTTTCAAACTTTGGTCTCAGGTGAAGCTTTGTAACGGGAAGCTCGTTCATGTCGAAGGCTGCAGAAAAGGATTCTACAGCATCGGGAAACAAAGAATCATATGTCACAATCTTGTTGATTTGCTTAGACAAATCAGTAGAGCCTTCGATAATGTAACTTCTTTCTTTCGCCTCTCTTACATTATGACCTATCCATCTACCGTTGAGCTGAGCTTATTCCTTTTTTTTTTAATCATGTTTAGGCTTACAGTGATCTTCTGAAAGCATTTTCGGAGCGCAACAAGGTATGTTTCTTTTCTCTTAATGAAGATTTAGCCGGTGTTGAATGGGATTACAGTTAAGTTTAATAGCGTTTAATCTCTATATGTGCAGTTTGGGAATCTTCCTTACGGGTTTAGAGCAAACACATGGCTCATCCCGCCTTCTGCAGCGCAGTCACCAGCAGCGTTTCCGCCTCTCCCTGTCGAGGATGAGAGATGGGGAGGGGATGGTGGTGGTCAAGGAAGAGATGGCAGCTACGATTTGGTTCCATGGGCCAACGAATTCGCCTTTATCGCATCTATGCCTTGCAAAACAGCAGAGGAGAGGCAACTTAGAGACAGAAAAGTGTTTCTCCTTCACAACCTTTTCGTTGATGTCGCCACTTTCAGAGCCATCAAGGCTGTTCAGAAGGTAATGGCTGACCCAGTTCTGGCTGAAGACTCTCAAGTGCTGTATTCCGAGACAGTTGGAGATTTGAGTGTTACGGTTACGAGGGATACTTCCAATGCAAGTAGCAAAGTGGATACAAAAATTGATGGAATTCAAGCCACTGGTTTGGATAAAACGAAGCTGATGGAACGGAACCTTCTCAAGGGACTTACAGCTGATGAGAACACTGCTGCTCATGTGAGTTTTATTAAAAAGCTTTCAATGTTTAAGATTTGTTACTCATTGTCTAACAGTGGTTTTACAATTGGTTATGGTCGCAGGATGTTGCTACTTTGGGAACTATAAGCCTTAAGTATTGTGGTTACATTTCTGTTGTCAAAATAGAGAAGGAGAATGAGAAGTTGAGCCCACCTTCTCAAATTGTTGACCTCCTTGAACAGCCTGAAGGTGGTGCTAATGCTCTAAACATCAACAGGTGATCATTTCTTACATAGTAGGAAAAAAATGTTCATACTTTGTCTCTTTAGTTTATGTAGTTACTTACCTGTTTAATTATTCTCATGGTTCTTTACAGTTTGAGATTCCTCCTCCATAAATCCTCTCCTGAGCAGAACAAGAAAACACATCAGCAACAGGATGATGAGCTTACATCTTCCCGAGAATTTGTAAGTAAAATGCTGGAGGAAAGTCTTGTTAAGCTTGAGGAAGAAGAGATAGACAGGGATAGTATCATGAGGTGGGAACTTGGAGCCTGTTGGATACAGCATTTACAAGATCAAAAGAATACGGAAAAGGACAAAAAACAAACCAACGAAAAGTCTAAGAATGAACTCAAGGTTGAAGGGCTTGGGAAGCCGCTTAAGTCTCTCAACAGCAACAAGAAAAAAACAGACGCAAGCAGCCCTAAGGCGCAGCAGACTGCAGTATCGTCTCAGGTTGATACGGCTTCTTCAGAGGCTGATAATGCTGCAATAACTGCAACTTTGCAATCTGACGCCGAGAAGAATGCTCAAGAAAATGTGCTTATCTTGAAGAATTTGTTGTCTGAAGCAGCCTTCACTCGTCTACAAGAGTCAGATACTGGACTTCATGACAAGGTTTTTACACTAAACTTCCAGTTCTTGCTATATGTTCATTTGCTTACTGTGTACTAACTAAGAATATTTGTTTCAGTCGTTGCAAGAACTTGTCGACTTGGCACAAAAGTATTATACTGAAGTCGCTATTCCGAAGCTGGTAAATGAGTGTAAAGTTTATTGTATTCTTGTCTATTGCTAATATGAAGATAATAACACATCATGTGTTTGGTATTTATTTCTCAATACAGGTTGCAGATTTTGGTTCGTTGGAACTCTCCCCAGTTGATGGCCGGACTCTAACTGATTTTATGCACACAAGAGGTCTTCGGATGCGCTCTTTAGGATATGTCGTAAGTAGCCTTGTTTTAACTTCATTTTTCTTAGAATCTACTGAAGATGAATGATCATATAAAACCATCCATGTTTTATCTATGGTAACAACAGGTTAAGCTCTCAGATAAGTTGTCACATGTACAGTCTCTGTGTGTTCATGAGATGATTGTTAGAGCCCTTAAGCATATTCTTCAGGCGGTGATTTCTGCTGTTGCTGCTGACACTGACAAAATAGCTGCAAAAGTAGCTACTGCTCTGAACATGATGCTTGGGATTCCAAAAACTGAAGCGGAAAACTCTTGGAATGTACATCCTCTTATCTTCCGGTGGTTGGAGAAATTCTTGAAGAAACGATATGACTACGATCTCAATGCCTTCAGTTACAAGGATCTACGAAAGTTTGCCATTCTCCGTGGATTATGCCATAAGGTAATTCAATGAATGCTTTAACCAAAATTTTTTTTTTGAGTTATAACTAGTCGCTAATCAACTATTAGATTGAAATTTAATGTTTTGTGTTAAACTGTATGTCCTCAGGTTGGTATTGAGTTGATTCCAAGGGATTTTGACATGGAGTCCCCAGAACCGTTCCAAAAAACAGATGTGGTCAGTCTGGTCCCAGTGCATAAGGTAATAGACAAGATGAAAGAATTTTCTATCTGAATTTGTATTCTTTCTAATAATATATCAACCATAGTTGTTAAGACTTTCTATTCTAAATCTCTGCAGCAAGCAGCATGTTCGTCTGCTGATGGAAGACAACTTCTGGAGTCATCTAAAACAGCATTAGACAAAGGAAAGCTTGAAGATGCAGTTACATATGGAACAAAGGTACATGTCCGGAAAATCCTTTTCCTACTCTTCAGCTCTTTCTTCATATTACTTTTGTTTCTCTGTACAGGCGTCATGATTTGTTTTGTTGTTTCGTCTCTTTTGTTTTTCCCCTCCCTCAGGCTCTTGCTAAGCTTGTAGCAGTTTGTGGTCCGTATCACAGAATGACAGCCGGAGCTTACAGTTTACTTGCTGTAGTTCTATATCACACTGGTGACTTTAACCAGGTCTGTATATAGACAGTTAGGCTGTGATATCTTTCTTCGATATGACAATTGCAAAACTAAAAGATTTTGTTGAAACAGGCTACTATATATCAGCAAAAGGCGTTAGATATCAATGAGAGGGAACTTGGACTTGATCATCCGGATACAATGAAGAGTTATGGTGATCTTGCTGTCTTCTATTATAGGCTTCAGCATACAGAGCTGGCTCTCAAGTAAGTTACCAGTCTCCATTTCAAAGAACTGCGAGGTTTAATGGTTTGGGTGTCTTTTTCTATCATCTAAACTCTGACTTTTTTTGCTTTTGTAAGGTATGTTAAGCGTGCGTTGTATCTCTTACATCTAACATGTGGTCCATCTCATCCGAACACTGCTGCTACATACATCAATGTAGCCATGATGGAGGAAGGTCTAGGAAATGTACATGTTGCCTTGAGGTATCTTCACAAAGCTCTCAAGTGTAATCAAAGGTTGCTTGGTCCTGACCATATCCAGGTTCTATTCCCGATGCTCTGTCTTTTTTGGAACATCACTTTGTAAGAACTTTGATTTGTTTTTGCTAATATATTGCTGCTAATTATGTCAAATTTCAGACTGCTGCAAGCTACCATGCCATAGCCATTGCGCTCTCGTTGATGGAAGCATACCATTTAAGTGTTCAGCATGAGCAAACAACCTTAAGAATCCTCCGAGCAAAGCTGGGCCCAGATGATTTGCGTACTCAGGTATTTATATATATCTAACCAAAATATCACAGCAGGCAAATCATTCATCTTTCTGACAATTGTATGCATTCTTAAACCTTACGATCTGATTATATTCTTCAGGATGCTGCTGCTTGGCTAGAATACTTTGAGTCCAAGGCTTTTGAACAACAGGAAGCTGCAAGAAATGGTACTCCTAAGCCTGACGCGTCTATAGCCAGCAAAGGCCACCTAAGGTCAAACAAGTTCCTTAGATATTATCTCCTTATTTGTCGTTTAGACGTTTTCTATGCTGTTTGAATGTATCAATAAAGTTTACTCCTCGGGCAGATCCTTAGCTTCATAATGTTTTGCAGTGTATCCGATCTACTGGACTTTATCAACCCAAGCCATAACGCAAAAGGGAAACAGAGTGTGGCAGCAAAGAGGAAGAGCTATATGAAGGTTTAACTTTTATTTCTTTCCACATTTCTCCACTTTAATGGGTAAAAGTGCTTACATGATTGGACCTTGTGTTATTGTGTAGCTAAAGGAAAAATCCAATCAGAACGTTGTTTCTGAGCAGTTAACAGAAACCCCAAGGGAAAATCAAAAGGAAATGTCTGAAGAGGAGACAGAAGCAACTGGATCAGAAGATGGTCAATCGAGCGATGCGAATCAGGAGGCAATTCTTGCACCAGCTGAAGAACCACCTTCACATCCAGTCATTGACGAGGCTATTATGGATAATAGTAATCCAACTACATCTGCTGAAGGTTCAACTGAGACACAACACCCTGATGGTAGTGAAGATGGATGGCAACCGGTGCATAGACCGAGATCTGCTGGATCATATGGTCGCCGGTTGAAGCAACGACGAGCATCAGTTGGAAAGGTATATACATATCAGAAGAAAAATGTTGAAGCTGATAATGATAACCCTGTTCTCCAGAATGCTACTCAGCCGAACGCCACATACTACGTTCTGAAGAAGCGTACAGCGTCCTATGCAAACTATGGAGATCATCATTCTCCCGGAATGACAACTCAAGGCACCAAATTTGGCAGGAAGGCAGTGAAAACCTTGGCATATCGGGTTAAATCAACGCAGCCGTCTTCTGATAACCCCAAAACTTCAGCTGAAACATCAGAAGAAGATGGGTTGAAGGCAGATGCTTCTCCTGCTGTGCCATCTGGTCTGTCTAGTAATGTGCAAAATGAGGCATACCCGAAATCCTCTGTTGTAAGTCTTGGAAAATCTCCATCCTACAAGGAAGTAGCATTGGCACCACCTGGCTCCATTGCCAAGTATCAAGTCTGGGCTCCACAAGCCGAAGCTTCAGATAAGCAAGAGGAGAAAAAATCTGAAGAGGGCACATCGGTGGAGCTGACAAGGGATGAGCAGATGATTACAGTGTCAGAGAAAGAGGTGAAAAATGAAATTTCTGCGGATGCAGAGTCTAGCAAACCTCAAGGCAAAGAAGAGATCGAAGTAGAGTTACAATCATCTGAAGTGGAATTCAAAGGGAACAATTTGAACGGAAATGAAGAATCTGGTGGGGGCATTCAGGTGGAAGAACCAGTACTTGAAGATAAGGAAGGTGTAACAGATATGATTCATTCCAACACAGAGCAAGAAGTGAAAGATCAGCTGGCCGCTGATTCCGATGATCTGAAGGAAAAACTGGGAATCTCTGCTACAGACTCCAGCGACGCCCCGCGAGAGTTACTGTTACCTAACAAGAAGCTATCAGCTTCAGCTGTTCCATTCAACCCGTCATCACCTCCAAGTATCATACGTCCTACTCCCATAGGCATGAACATTGGACCGTCGTGGCCAGTGAACATGACTCTTCATCACGGACCTGGTCCTTTCCCTTCACCTCCTACAACTCCAAACTTGATGCAGCCAATGTCCTTTGTATACCCTCCTCCTTACACTCAATCAGTCCCCACAAGTACCTATCCTGTAACCAGTGGTCCTTTCCATCCCAATCAGTTCCCATGGCCGCATATGTCGGAGTTTGTACCAAGAACGGTTTGGCCCGGATGCCATCCCGTTGAGTTTCCCCCTCCACACATGATCGCTGCCGAGCCAATAGCTTCAACTGTCTTAGAGCCAACTGTCATTCTACCAACTGATATTGACACTTCGGGTGTGGAAGAAGGCAAGCAAGATGTGGCGGCAACCACGGATTCTGTTAATCATGTGAATGCAGTGGCTAGCAGTGAAATGGAGAATGGAACCAAGAAATTTGAGGATGACGAGAAGACTTTTAGCATTTTGTTAAGAGGAAGGAGAAACAGGAAACAGACACTGAGAATGCCGATCAGTTTGCTTAACAGGCCTTATGATTCTCAACCGTTCAAGATTGCTTATAGCAGAGTCATCAGAGGCAGCGAGGCTCCCAAGTCCGCAGCTTGAAACCAAAGACTCAGCATCGTCGATGAAATTCATCACTCACACATCTCTCTCTCTCTGATCCTTGCTGTTTCTTAGGGGACAGTATAAAAGGTTTGCTTCTTGGTTGAATCCTTTTATATATATAGACATATGCTTAATACATGTATTTTAAACTTGATGATGACTTCATTTTCAGGTAATTTCGTTATCAGTCATCGGAAGCTGTGGCTTGTGATAGTCTCAAAATGATTTGATCTGGATTCTAAGAGAAGGAGAGGTTGAAGAGGGGGAAAAGCCAGAACTATTCTTTTTTTCTTCTATACCATGTGAGGTGCTGAAGTATTGTTTTCTGGGTTTTAATTTTTAATTCAGCCAATAAAAGATTAGGAAATTTTGGACATAATCTTTTTTCATATCCCTTGTGGCCGCCCATGTTAAAAAAACTTTTGTTATCTCTTGTTCACTTTTGCGTATTTGTCATCAATTACATCTTATCTAATGGCCTGCTACGAAATATCGTAATTATAATTTATAAACTTGTTTATTGAATCAGTTATTAGATGATAATACCTCTGAATAAACACGAGATAAGTTTTTTCCAAAAATAATAATAATACTTCGAATAAAAA